>NW_022299875.1:0-3129 GCF_002776525.5 Piliocolobus tephrosceles
CAATGCTAGCCCATGAAAGCAGCTAGGTAGGAGGCTGTATCCTGCAAAGCCATGAGGGCAGATCTGCCCAAGACCATGGGAACCCAACTCTTGCATCACTGTTACCTAGATATGAGACATGGAGTCAAAGGAGATAATTTTAGAGCTTTGAGATTTGACTGCCCCACTGGATTTCAGACTTGCATGGGGCCTGTAGCCCTTTTGTTTTGGAAAATTTCTCCCATTTGGAAGGGCTATATTTACTGTATGCCTGTTCCTGCATTGTATCTAGGAAGTAATTAACTTGCTTTTGATTTGATTTTCAATATGAGAGCAGATATTTCCTGTGCTGTTCTTGTGAGAGTTAATGAGTCTCATGAGCTCTGAAGGTTTTAAAAACGGGAATTCCCCTGCACATTCTTTTTGCCTGCTGCCATCCATGTAAGATGTGACTTGCTCCTCCTCCCTTCTGCCATGATTGTGAGGCCTCCCCAACTTTGTGGGACTGTTAGTCCATTAAATCACTTTCTTTTGTAAATTGACCAGTCTCAGGTATGTCTTTAGCAGCAGCATGAAAACAGACTAATACACTAAGCTTTTTGGTTTGATATAATACATCAGTCCTCTTTATTATGCATTTATGATAATTAGATGTTTTGAATTCCTTTTAATAATCACAAAATTGTGGAATAATAGCCAGACACAGGAATTAAGAATATTGACTAAGATATAAATACAGAAAATAAACCATGCTGCCCATCCTATCTATCAGTATATCCATTTTGCTTTATTTTCATTGTAGATTTACAATTTGGCCATTTTTAGCTATTTCTGTTGATGCAGGTTGGTCCAAGCCACAATAATGTTTTACATGAATTACTGCTGTAGATTTCTAATCTGTTCCTGTCATTCCACCCTTACTGGCAGTTAATTTTATTTTTCCCACCAAATTACCCAGTCCTGCAATTTTATGTAAACCAGATCGTGTCATTGTTCTACACAAAATCTCCTGTTAGCTTTAACTCGTACTCCTCCTCTGAGCATTACTCAATGTCTTATTCTTAGTGAAGCCTTCCCTAATAAACCCAAGTGAAACTGCAATCTGCTCACCCACCCAGGCTGACTTTCCTCTTTCTCTTCAAATACTTACTACGTTGTCATATGTGGTGTATTTAATTTACTTTTTCAATTGTCTGTCTTTCGTTATAAAAATGAGAAGGTAAAATCTTTAGATCTGGACTTTTCTTTTTTACTGTCCCAATCTAGAACACTCAAAAGAGTAACTGTCACACAGTGAGTACTCAAAAACATTTCTTGAATAAATGGCTAAACTACTTTTATTGTGTCATTCAAATCCTCTGCCTTACTTATTATTTTATTCTTTTGCTGATTTCTGAAAATTCTGTGTTAAATGCTACCATTGTGTTTCTAGAATTGGCAATGCCTCACTTTCTGCTTCTGCTTTATATATGTGGTAGCTTTTGTCTTACATGATTAAAGTTTAATGATCTATATTTTCTTACATTACCTTTTGTTAATACGGAATTTATGATGGAATTAAAGTCTGTTTGGAGTTTCATCAACATTTTAACATTAGCTTTCTTTCATCAGCACTTGCTGGCATATATATCATTTCTCCTGTTTTTTTATCTTTAAAATTTTATCTTAGGTGAGTCTCTTAAATATAAAATAAGGCTATATATTGTTGTTTTGTCTTTTATATCTTTTCTTTAATAGTGTGATAATCAGTGAATTTTATTAAGAAAATTTAAATTTTCAATATGTAACTGATTTGTAATGGTTAATTTCTCAACTACATATCTTTTTATAACATATTTTTTTATGAATCACCAAGATAAATTAGTTATTCCTTCATCCTCTCACTCTTCACCCCATTTTCCTTCTAATAATAGATAAACTAGCATGCTGTCATTTCCTCCTGGCCCCCAATCTCCCATGTTGAGTTCATCTGGGGTTGTTTTATTGCAGTTAATAATAATTTGTTTTTAATTTATGTATAACTATTTATATTTTATCATTACATGATTATATTGCATACATATAAGTGATATACGTTATGAATATATTATTTATACTTCCAAATTATTAAACATATATTTTAGTGGCTTCTATAATCTTACTATGTTTAAAATATTATATTTTATGACATTATTTTCTTTGGCTGTGGTATATGCTTTCAGTGCTAATTCTTTCAGAGACAGCCGATGGGATTTAGATTTCCTATATTAAATTTCTTACTCTTTACAAGTTCTGAACTTTCATTATGTCTTTAAAATGAACTGTTGCTATGTTCTGTTCACATTTCACATAATGGATTGACTGGTTTCAAAATAATTTTCCTTAAATCTCTGTGAATATTGCAGCATCATCTTTCAACATGTAATTTTGTTAATGAAATGTCAACATAGTTTTCCTTCTTTTGTTTTCTAGATATGGTCTTGCTCTGAAAGTTTTTGGTATTTTCAGGTCCTGTTACGAAGCATGAAGCTTTGGATTCAAATCCTTGCTCTACTACTTACCTACGACTTACCAGTACATCTATTAAAAATATATTAGCCCTCTTAGATTAATCCTTGATGTCTTCTAACTTTTTAGCACATTTAAAAAAATTCCTATCTGTAATTCCCTTGTCTTGGTATTTTAATTTTCTGTTTGAGTTTCAGTTATTTGATTTCATTTTCAGCCTTATGTCGATTATTTTTAATTTAGGTAATGTTTATCAATTTGTCTATAATTCTTTCTGATTGCTTCATTTTCTTAATCCTTATAGTTCTTTTCTGGTTTCAATCATCTCTCAAATTTCTCATAACTAGCATATATATTTTATTGAACTCTCCTTTATTCCCTGGATTTCCTTTTAGCATCTTTTCCAGGCACCTTGACTGATTTCTTTATTTTTTTTTCTTTAATATTCTTTGTTTTCTTCAAGTAGCTTATGATTCTTAGTGATTGATTTGAGTTTATGAGTTTAAGTAGAAGGGATATGAGTTTATGTAGAAGGGATAATCAAACACTATGTGTAAAAAGTTAAGAACTGTTTTTTTAAGTTCACTCAGGGTCTATTAGTGTGAGGCTTGCAACAAACTTTAGGACAGTCTCTAGCAGCTAAAATAAGGAACAATTTCTTCC
>NW_022299876.1:0-10200 GCF_002776525.5 Piliocolobus tephrosceles
AGACTGATGGGTCTTGACTCTTTATCCAGTTTGCCAGTCTGTGTCTTAATTGGAGCATTTTGTCCATTTACATTTAAGGTAAATATTGTTATGTGTGAACTTGATACTGCCATTATGATATTAACTGGTTATTTTGCTCGTTAGTTGATGCAGTTTCTTCCTAGCCTCAATGGTCTTTACATTTTGGCATGTTTTTGCAATGGCTGGTACTGGTTGTTCCTTTCCATGTTTAGGGCTTCCTTCAGGGTCTCTTGTAGGGCAGGCCTGGTGGTGACAAAATCTCTAAGCATTTGCTTATCTGTAAAGGCTTTTATTTCTCCTTCACTGATGAAACTTAGTTTGGCTGGATATGAAATTCTGGGTTTAAAATTCTCTTCTTTAAGAATGTTGAATATTGCCCCTCACTCTCTTCTGCCTTGTAGAGTTTCTGCTGAGAGATCTGCTGTCAGTCTGATGGGCTTCCCTTTGTGGGTAACCCGACCTTTCTCTCTGGCTGCCGTTCAGATTTTTTCCTTCATTTCAACTTTGGTGAATCTGGCAATTATGTGTCTTGGAGTTGCTCTTCTCGAGGAGTATCTTTGTGGTGTTCTCTGTATTTCCTGAATTTGAATGTTGGCCTGCCCTACTAGGTTGGGGAAGTTCTCCTGGATGATATCCTGAAGAGTGTTTTCCAACTTGGTTCCATTTTCCCCCTCACTTTCAGGTACCCCAATCAGACGTAGATTTGGTCTTTTTACATAATTCCATACTTCTTGAAGGTTTTGTTCATTTCTTTTTCTTCTTTTTTCTTTTTGTTTCTCTTCTCGCTACATTTCATTCATTTGATCCTCAAACGCTGATACTCTTTCTTCCAGTTGATCGAGTTGGTTACTCAAGCTTGTGGATTTGTCGCGTATTTCTCATGTCATGGTTTTCATCTCTGTCATTTCATTTATGACCTTCTCTGCATTAATTAGTCTAGCTATCAATTCTTCCACTCTTTTTTCAAGATTTTTAGTTTTTTTGCGCTGGGTACGTAATTCCTCCTTTAGCTCTGAGAAGTTTGATGGACTGAAGCCTTCTTCTCTCATCTTGTCAAAGTCATTCTCTGACCAGCTTTGATCCGTTGCTGGCGATGGGCTGTGCTCCTTTGCAGGGGGAGATGTGCTCTTATTTTTTGAATTTCCAGCTTTTCTGCCCTCCTTCTTCCCCATCTTTGTGGTTTTATCTGCTTCTGGTCTTTGATGATGGTGACGTACTGATGGGGTTTTGTTATAGGTGTTCTTCCTGTTTGATAGTTTTCCTTCTAATAGTCAGGACCCTCAGCTGTAGGTCTGTTGCAGATTGCCTGAGGTCCACTCCAGACCCTGTTTGCCTGGGTATCAGCAGCAGAGGTTGCAGAAGATAGAATATTGCTGAACAGCAAGTGTACCTGTCTGAGTCTTACTTTGGAAGCTTCCTCTCAGGGGTGTACTCCATCCTGTGAGGTGTGGGGTGTCAGACTGCCCCTAGTGGGGGATGTCTCCCAGTTAGGCTACTCAGGGGTCAGGGACCCACTTGAGCAGTCAGACTGCCCCTTCTCAGATCTCAACCTCCATGTTGGGAGATCCACTGCTCTCTTCAAAGCTGTCAGAGTCGTTCGTGTCTGCACAGGCCTCTGCTGCTTCCCCTGTTATTTTTCACCTGTGCCCTGTCCCCAGAGGTGGAGTCTACAGAGACAGGCAGGTTTCCTTGAGCTGCTGTGAGCTCCACCCAGTTCAAGCTTCCCAGCGGCTTTGTTTACCTACTTAAGCCTTAGCAATTGCGGGCGCCCCTCCCCCAGCCTCACTGCTGCCTTGTGGTTAGATCGCAGACTGCTGTGCTAGCAATGAGGGAGGCTCTGTGGCCGTGGGACCCTCCTGGCCAGGTGTGGGTATAGTCTTCTGGTATGCCCGTTTGGTTAAAGTGCAGTATTGGGGTGGGAATTACCCGATTTTCCAAGTGTTGTGTGTCTCAGTTCGCCTGGCTAGGAAAAGGGATTCCCTTCTCCCTTGCACTTCCCTGGTGAGGCAATGCCTCACCCTGCTTCAGCTCTTGCTGGTCGGGCTGCAGCAGCTGACCAGCACTGATTGGCACTCCCCAGTGAGATGACCCCAGTACCTCAGTTGAAAATGCAGAAATCACCGGTCTTCTGTGTCGCTTGCGCTGGGAGTTGGAGACTGGAGCTGTTCCTATTCGGCCATCTTGCTCCACCCCTCAAGCCGATTTCTCCATTTTCAACTGAGAACCCAGTTTCATCTCACCGGGGTGTGTTGGAGAGTTGGCGCTGGTCTGTGGGTGCAGCCTGACCGGAGAGAGCCAAAGCAGGGTAAGGCATCGCTTCACCTTGGAAGTGCAAGGGGGAAGGGAATTCCTTTTTCTAGCCAAAGGAAATTGAGACACATAACACCTGGAAAATCAGGTAACTCACACCCTAATACCGTGCGTTACCAAAGAGTCTTAGCAAATGGCACACCAGGAGATTATATCCCACACCTGGCCCAGAGGATCCCATGCCCACAAAGCCTCCCTCATTGCGAGCATAGCAGTCTCAGATCTAACTGCAAGGCAGCAGAGAGGCTGGGGGAGGGGTGCCCACCATTGCTGAGCATTAAGTAGGTAAACAAAGCCACCAAGAAGGTCAAATTGTGTGGAGCCCACCACAGCTCAAGGAGGCCAGCCTGCCTTTGTAGACTCCTCCTCTGGGGACAGGGCATAGCTCAACAAAAAGCAGTAGAAACCTCAGTGGAGGTAAATGCCCCATCTGACAGCTTTGAAGAGAATAGTAGATCTCCCAGCATGGAGGTTAACATCTGAGAACAGACAGACTGCCTGCTCAACTGGGCCCCTGACTCCTGAGTAGCATAACAGGAAGACATCCCCCACAAGGTGCAGACAAACACCTCACACCTCACAGGGCAGTGTACACTCCTCAGACGAAGCTTCCAGAGCAAGAATCAGACAGCAACACTCACTGTTCAGCAATATTCTACCTTCTGTAGCCTCCGCTGCTGATACCCAGGCAAACAGCATCTGGAGTGGACCTCAAGCAACCTCCAGAAGACCTACAGCTGAGTCTCCTGACTGTTAGAAAGAAAACTAACAAACAGAAAGGACACCCACACCAAAACCCCATCAGTATGTCACCATCATCAAAGATCAAAGGCAGAGAAAACTACAAAGATGGGGAAATAGTAGCGCAGAAAAGATGGAAGTTCAAAAAATCAGAGTGCATCTCCCCCTCCAAACGAATGCAGCTCTTCGCCAGCAATGGAACAAAGATGGATGGAGAATGACTTTGATGAGTTAAGAGAAGAAGGCTTCAGTCAATCAAACTTCTCAGAGCTAAAGGAGGAATTACATATCCAGCACAAAGAAACTAAAAACTTTGAAAAAAGACTTGATGAATGGATAACTAGAATAATCAATGCAGAGAAGACCTTAAAAGAACTTATAGAGATGAAAACCATAACACGAGAACTACATGACAAATGCACAAGCTTCAGTAACTGACTCAATCAACTGGAAGAAAGAGTATCAACGATTGAAGATCAAATGAATGAAATAAAGCAAGAAGAGAAGTGTAGATAAAAAAGTAAAAAGAAATGAACAAAGCCTCCAAGAAATATAGGATTATGTGAAAAGACCAAATCTACATCTGATTGGTGTGCCTGAAAGTGACGGGGAAAATGGAACCAAGTTGGAAAACACTCTGCAGGATATCATCCAGGAGAACTTCCTTAACCTAGTAAGGCAGGCCAACATTCAAATTCAGGAAATAGAGAGAATGCCACAAAGATACTCCTAGAGAAGAGCAACTCCAAGACACATAATTGTCAGATTCACCAAAGTTGAAATGAAGGAAAAAATGTTAAGGGCAGCCAGAGAGAAAGGTCGGGTTACACACAAAAGGAAGTTCATCAGATTAACAGCAGATCTCTTGGCAGAAACTCTACAAGCCAGAAGAGAGTGGGGGCCAATATTCAACATTCTTAAAGAAAAGAATTTTCAACCCAGAATTTCATATCCACCCAAACTAAGTATCATATGTGAAGGAGAAATAAAATTCTTTACAGATAAGCAAATGTTTAGAGATTTTGTCACCACCAGGCCTGCCCTACAAGACACCCTGAAGGAAGCACTAAACATGGAAAGGAACAACAGCTACCAGCCATTGCAAAAACATATCAAAATGTAAAGTCCATTGATGCTAGGAAGAAACTGCATCAACTAGAGAGCAAAATAACCAGCTAACATCTTAATGACAGGATCAAGTTCACACATAACAATATTTACCTTAAATTTAAATGGGCTAAGGTCCAATTAAAAGACACAGACTGGCAACTTGGATGAAGAGTCAAGACCCATCAGTTTGCAGTATTCAGGAGACCGATCTCACATGCAGAGACACTCATAGGCTCAAAATAAAGGGATGGAGGAAGATCTACCAAGCAAATGGAAAACAAAAAAAAGCAGGGGTTGCAATACTAGTCTCTGATAAAACAGACTTTAAACCATCAAAGATCAAAAGAGACAAAGAAGGACATTACATAATGGTAAAGGGATCAATTCAACAGGAAGAGCTAACTATCCTAAATATATATGCACCCAATACAGGAGCACCCAGATTCATAAAGCAAGTCCTTAGAGACTTACAAAGAGACTTAGACTCCCATACAATAATAATGGAGGACTTTAATACCCCACTGACACCCCACTGTCAACATTAGACAGATCAACGAGACAGAAAGTTAACAAGGATATCCAGGATTTCAACTCAGCTCTGCAGCAAGCAGACCAAATAGACATCTACAGAACTCTCCATCCCAAATCAACAGAATATGCATTCTTCTCAGCACCACATTGCACGTATTTCAAAGTTGATCACATAGTTGGAAGTAAAGCACTCCTCAGCAAATGTACAAGAACAGAAATTTTAACAAACGGTCTCTCAGACCACAGTGCAATCAATCTAGAACTCAGGACTAAGAAACTCAATCAAAACCTCTCAACTACATGGAAACTGAACAACCTGCTCCTGAATGACTACTGGGTACATAACGAAATGAAAGCAGAAATAAAGATGTTCTTTGAAACCAATGAGAACAAAGACACAACATACCACAATCTCTGGGACACATCTAAAGCAATGTGTAGAAGGAAATTTATAGCACTAATGCCCACAAGAGAAAGCAGGAAAAATCTAAAATTGACAACCTAATATCACTATTAAAAGAACTAGAGAAGCAAGAGCAACCATATTCAAAAGCTAGCAGAAGGCAAGAAATAGCTAAGATCAGAGCAGAACTGAAGGAGACAGAGACCCAAAAAGCCCCCAAAAATCAATGAATCTAGGAGCTGGTTTTTTTAAAAGATCAACAAAATTGATAGACCATTAGCAAGACTAATAAAGAAGAAAAGAGAGAAGAATCAAATGATAAATGGGTATCACCACTGACCCTACAGAAACACAAACTACCATCAGAGAATACTATAAACACCTCTACGCAAATAAACTAGAAAACCTAGAAGAAATGGATAATTTCCTGGACACTTACACTCTCCCAAGACTAAGCCAGGAGGAAGATGAATACCTGAATAGACCAATAGCGGGCTCTGATATTGACGTAATAGTTAATAGCCTACCAACCAAAACAAGTCCAGGACCAGATGGACTCACAGCTGAATTCTACCAGAGGTACGAGGAGCAGCTGGTACCATTCCTTCTGAAACTATTCCAAACAATAGAAAAAGAGAGAATCCTCCCTAACTCATTTTATGAGGCCAACATCATCCTGATACCAAAGCCTGGCAGACACACAACAAAGAGAATTTTAGACCAATATCCCTGATTAACATCAATGCAAAAATCCTCAATAAAATACAGGCAAACAGAATCCAACAGCACAACAAAAAGCTTATCCACCATGATGAAGTGGGCTTCATCCCTGTGATGCAAGGATGGTTCAACATACACAAATCAGTAAACGTAATCCATCATATAAACAGAACCAAAGACAAAAACCACATGATTATCTCAATAGATGCAGAAAAGGCCTTTGACAAAATTCAACAGCCCTTCATGCTAAAAACTCTCAATAAATTTGGTATCGATGGAATGTATCTCAAAATAATAAGAGCTCTTTATAACAAACCTACAGCCAATATCATATTGATTGGGAAACAACTGGAAGCATTCTCTTTGAAAACTGGCACAAGACAGGGATGCCCTCTCTCACCACTCCTATTCAACATAGTGTTGGAAGTTCTGGCTAGGGCAATCAGGCAAGAGAAAGAAATAAAGGGTATTCAGTTAGGAAAAGAAGAAGTCAAATTGTCCCTGTTTGCAGATGACATGATTGCATATTTAGAAAACCCCATTTTCTCAGCCTCAAATCTCCTTAAGCTGATAAGCAACTTCAGCAAAGTCTCAGGATGCAAAATCTATGTACAAAAATCAGAGCATTCTTATACACCAGTAACAGACAAACAGAGAGCCAAATCATGAATAAATTGTCATTCACAATAGCTTCAAAGAGAATAAAATACCTAGGAATCCAACTTACAAGGGATGTAAAGGACCTCTTCAAGGAGAACTACAAACCACTGCTCAGTGAAATAAAAGAGGACACAAACAAATGGAAGAACATACCATGCTCATGGATAGGAAGAATCAATATTGTGAAAATGGCCATACTGCCCAAGGTAATTTTTAGATTCAGTGCCATCCCATCAAGCTACCAATGACCTTCTTCACAGAATTGGAAAAATCTGCTTTAAAGTTCATGTGGAAGCAAAAAGACCCCACATTGCCAAGACAATCCAAAGTCAAAAGAACAAAGCTGGAAACATTACATTACCTGACTTCAAACTATACAAGGCTACAGTAACCAAAACAGCATGGTACTGATACAAAAACAGAGATATAGACCAATGGAACAGAACAGAGCCCTTGGAAATAATACCACACATCAACAGCCAACTGATCTTTGACAAACCTGACAAAAATAAGAAATGGGGAAAGGATTCCCCATTGAATAAATGGTGCTTGGAAAACTGGCTAACCATAAGTGGAAAGCTGAAACTTGATCCTTTCCTTACTCCTTATACGAAAATTAATTCAAGATGGATTAGAGACTTAAATGTTAGACCTAATACCATAAAAACCCAGAAGAAAACCTAGGTAATACCCTTCGGGACGTAGGTATGGGCAAGGACTTCATGTCTAAAACACCAAAAGCAATGACAACAAAAGGCAAAATTGACAAATGGGATCTAATTAAACTAAAGAGCTTCTGCACAGCAAAAGAAACTGCCATCAGAGTGAACAGGCAACCTACAGAATGGGAGAAAATTTTTGCAATCTACTCATCTGACAAAGGGCTAATATCCAGAACCTATAAAGAACTCATTTAAATTTATAAGAAACAAACAACCCCATCAAAAAGTGGGCAAAGGATATGAACATACACTTCTCAAAAGAAGACATTCATACAGCCAACAGGCACATGAGAAAATGCTCATCATCACTCGCCATCAGAGAAATGCGAATCAAAACCACAATGAAATACCATCTCACCCCAGTTAAAATGGCAATCATTAAAAAATCAGGAAACAACAGGTGCTGGAGACGCTGTGAAGAAATAAGAACACTTTTACACTGTTGGTGGGTCTGTAAACTACTTCAACCATTGTGGAAAACAGTGTGGCAATTCCTCAAGGATCTAGAACTAGAAATATCATTTGACCCAGTCATCCCATTACTGGGGATATACCGAAAGGATATAAGTCATGCTGCTATAAAGACACATGCACACATATTCTTATTGCGGCACTATTCACAATAACAAAGACTTGGAATCAACCCAAATGTCCATCAGTGACAGACTGGATTAAGAAAATATGGCACATATTCACCATGGAATACTATGCAGCCATAAAAAAGGATGAGTTTGTGTCCTTTGTAGGGACATGGATGCAACTGGAAACCATCATTCTCAGCAAACTATCGCAAGAACAGAAAACCTACCACCACATGTTCTCACTCATAGGTGGGAATTGAACAATGAGATCACTTGGACACAGGAAAGGGATCATCACACACCAGGTCCTATTGTGGGGAGGGGGTAGGGGGAGGGATAGCATTAGGAGATATACCTAATGTAAATGATGAGTTAATGGGTACAGCACACCAACATGGCACATGTATATATATGTAACAAACCTGCACGTTGTGTACATGTACCCTAGAACTCAAAATATAATAATAAATAATAATAATAAAAGATACAGAGCAGTATCTTACTGTGACCATGTGCTTTCATTTCTTGTGTGTAACTACCAGAAGTTATATCTTTTGTTAAGTACATACATTTAACTTTATATTATGAAATGATTCTCTGTATCCCTGGTAATCCTCTTTAATCTCAAGTCTACCTTATCTAATATTACTATAGCTACCCTTTTGGTTAGAGTTTGGATGACATATATTTTCTCATGTTTTTATTTTTCACTTACCTATATTTAATTGGGCTTTTTATATGCAACATGCGCTTTAATCCCTTTTTTTAATTGAATCTCTACGTATGTCATCAATTTCACAGTACGCTTTTCTACTTTTGCTTTAAAAGTCATTTTGCTTTTGAGCATGCTAAATGATAAAATCATGAATTTATATTTATTTTTGTAGCTACCATTTTCAGGACTCTGCTTTCCATTTTGTTGATCCAGATTTCTGTTCAACTTAATTTTCCTGCTGCCGCATGGACTTCTTTACATATTGTAGTTTAGGCCTACTATTGACGAGTTCTTTCGGTTTTGTAGGTCTCAAACAATATTTATTATTCCTCGTTTTTGAAAAATAAAGTATTTTTTTCTTTAAAGAATTTCAGGTTGACATTTGAATACTTTCTTTAAAGATATTGCTGCACTGTTTTCTGCCTGTTTTTTGAATTGTGTCCAAAAATAAACTTTCTTTCTCGGTCCTTAATTTGCATTTTTCTGCATGTTGTATTTTCCTCTTCTCTAGATTATAATGCACTATGGAGAAGTATCTTCATATTTCATGTGCTTTGGGCTAATTGGCATTCTTGGATCTGTAGATTCAAAGCCTTCATCAAATTTGAAGAAAGGATAACTGGTCTTCTTTAAATATTATGCTGTCCCCTTTTCTCCTTGGACTTTAATTACATATTTACCAGCTACAAGTTTTTCATTGGCTCCAGAAGTTGTGTTTACTATTTTTTTCCAGTCTTTTTCCCTTTTGTGTTTTATTTTGGATATTTTCTATTGCTATGTATTCAAGTTACCAAAACTTTTCTTCTGTAATATCTAATGTGCTGTTCATCACAATCAGTACTTTTTAAAAGTTCAGGTAATTTAGATTTTAACTCTAGAATTGTTCAGATCTGGCTGAGCATGGTGGCTCACCCCTGTAATCGCAGCACTTTGGGAGGCTGAGATGGGCAGATCACAAGGTCAGATGGAGACCATCCTGGCTAACACAGTGAAAGGCCTGTCTCTACTAAAAGTACAAAAAGCCGGGAGTGGTGGTGGGCACCTGTAGTCCCAGCTACTCGGGAGCCTAAGGCAGGAGAATGGTGTGAACCCAAGTGATGGAGCTTGCAGTGGGCCAAGATCGCGCCACTGTACTCCAGCCTGGGCAACAGAGTGAGACTCTAGTCTCAAAATAAATAAAGAAAGAAAGAATTGTTCAGATCCCAAAAAGTATCTGAGAAACCTGCCAAAAAAAAAAAGTCTCATTGTATAAACATAGTAGGCAAAGAGTCAAAAAATCAGCTTAAAAGTAGCTTAGAGATAAGAGGCAGCACAAATCTCTACAGTTGTCCTGTTGCCATCCAGGAGTGCCTCATTTATAAGTCTTAAGAAACTCATGTCCTCGCCACACTGAACTTGTTCAAGTCATTTGTTGTTGCTGTTGTTGTTTTTAGGATTCTGGGTTTTTCTCATTTCGACTCATACTTTGTGATTGGATGTCAGGCATTTTTAACTTTATCTTATTGGCTTCTGTACATTTTTGCATTTCTACACATAATTTTGAGCTATATTCTATGATATAGTTAATTGTTGGGTAACATTTTGATGTTCTTTGTCTTGCTGCTAAAATTTGTTAGGTGGAACCAGAGCAGCATGTTGCCTAAAACTAATTTTTCACTCAATACTAAGGCAGAATCCTTATGACTA
>NW_022299877.1:0-1146 GCF_002776525.5 Piliocolobus tephrosceles
GAAAATTATATATGCGTACAATATATAAATATATATATATATATAAGTACAAAATAAATATAATACGGGACAAAGGGGTGTTTTTATTTTGCTTAAAAAATCAGTTAAATAGAATATGGCATAAATAAATTTTAATAAGTACGTGTGTACAAATATGTATAAATAGTCCCGTATAGACAAGGAGTACAAATAAAACTATAAAGAGAAGTATAAATAAATATATGTATAAAAATACTGTTTATAAAACGGTATTTTATTATCTTATTCAAAAAGAAATAATTAAAAATGTACTCGATTTTTTATTTAAAATGATCACTAAATGTGGTAAATATGTACATGTAATATATGTATATATGTATAGATATCTATGATAAATAAATGAATGAATAAATGCGTGCGTGGAACATATTTACGTATATATGCCCACATAAACCTTTTATATAATTTTATAAATAAAGGAATTAAACTTTTTTGTATTAGTACGTACTATTTTTTTTTTTTTTTTTTTTTTTTTTTTTTTTTCTCTAATTCGATATTGTAAAGAGAAAGGTTTATTTATAAACCAAATATTAACAGTTAGAAATGTTTATATAAAAACTTAATATATGGTTAAAAATAATTTTTTAAATAAAAATATAAATTTAAAATTATATAGATAATTCGTTACATGTATAATTATGGAGGTAAATTAAATGTAAAAATCAATAGTTTTTTTCAAAGGTGTTTAAAAAAAAAAAAATATATATATATGTATTTATACTTATAACTTTAATGAAAAAATTAAAAAGTTTTTTCTTTAAACGTTCTCTGTTTATAAACAATAGTAAAATTTGAATCAGATAGAATCATATGTGTACAATTAGTGCAAAAAAGAGGCAATATCAAAAACGATTAAACTTATTCAATATGAAGAATCATGCAAATATGCACAGTACATATATTTATATATGAGCAGTTAACTTATATTTATTATTTCATAATTTGCGGATTAAATGAAAAGAAATATAAATTGCTTTATACTTTATTTTAGTGAAGTTTAAAAAAATTGTTTTTTACAAGTGTTTGGTATGTGCATACAATTACAAAATAAAGAATGTATAAATTTGCATGTATGTGTGCAGGTATGTATGCTTGTATACATATATG
>NW_022299878.1:0-1698 GCF_002776525.5 Piliocolobus tephrosceles
TGCAATCCCTCCCCCCTCCCCCCTCCCCATGATAGGCCCCAGTGTGTGATGTTCCCCTTCCCGAGTCCAAGTGAACTCATTGTTCAGTTCCCACCTATGAGTGAGAACATGCGGTGTTAATACTCACATTCTCTAAGTCCCATTTAAAGTCCTAGAGCTGACTCTGAAACAGAACTCTGTGGTCTGTTTAATGGCTAATTATGTGTGGGGAGCAACAGTACAAATGAAAATAGACCACTGGGTCCTTCTACTACTTTGTGGTGGGAGATAGTTCAGAATGGCCTGGAATCAAGCAGAATATAAGAAAAATATGATTGAAGCAAGATGGTGGTATAGGCATTTATTGTATTCTGATTTTTCACCATGGAAATTTATACATTTTGCTTAAATTCTTGATATTTTAAGGTCCAGAGGATAAAACAAAGCTTTGCTTCAGGGAAAAGCTGATTTTCCTGAATCCTGCTATTTTGTTTAAAGCTGGTCAATCACTAAGCTCATTTGAGTGATGGTAAAGTCAAAATTATGACGGCCTGATTTTACCCTTCACTGCATTTGTCAAAAAAATTAAATTAAAATCATGCTTATGAATATAATGCATGAACTGCTGCATGGCATTCTGAAAGATAGAATGTCCCTTCTGTCCAGCCACTCACAAAACAGCATGTCACACGATACTTTAATATGCATAGAAAATAATGGGGCAGAAAGAAAATTCTGCCTCTCAGGAAATACAAGCTACATTCCATAAATGGCTCATGTATTCAGAAAAATTTATTTTAGTAAAATAATAATAATAACTTTAATATTATCATTAGATCCCTCAAACTGACATAGTGCTTTCTAGTTTCCAAAATGTTTCCACATATAATTTCATCTGACAAAAGACATCATTAATATTTTAAAGTGCAATATAGGTTTGCTTGATTTAGGATTGCAAGGGTTCAGTTTCCTGAGGAATGAGCATCCCACGTATGCTTATTGAATATTCTATGTAAAGGCAATTGTGGAACGAGAGTCAAAGTGCTAGTGCTTTCTGTAAAAATATGATGGAAAGTGATATTTGTTAACCAAAGCCACTGAAGGTTTTGGAGACTTAGGTATGGAGAAAATTACTGTTTGAAACATGCTACTGAACTTAGCAGCATACAGTCCATTTAGTTCTTTTTTAATGAAAATATGTGTTTGTTTTATAAAATAATTATAAAATAATTCATTATATGCGTGTGTGCATATTCAATTACACATACATTTAGAAAGTTGAATAGTAAACTCTCCAAAACCCAACTGTGCTCCTTCTTCACTCTCCAAGATAATTTCTGAGGTCAACTTGATATGTATCTTTCCAGGCTATGTATTAGAAATGTATGTATGTGTATAGATATATGTATATGTGTATATATGTACACACATACGTGTATATATCTATATGCATGTAAAGATACATATATACACATGTGTGTATATATACACACATATATGTCTGTGTGATTAGATAAATAGATGCAAACATATAGATAGCACATACCTACGTATGTACACACATATGTATGTGCCTACATACATATATACATACATATAGATAGCACATACCTACAGATATATATGCACACACATATATGCATGTATATACATACATGCACATACATGTATATGTATATATACATACATACAATAGATAGCATATACCTACACATCTAT
>NW_022299879.1:0-15979 GCF_002776525.5 Piliocolobus tephrosceles
GTATACATATGTAACAAACCTGCACGTTATGCACATGTACCCTAGAACTTAAAGTATAATAATAAAAAAAAAAAAAGAGCTTACAGCTAGGGTGTGGAATGGGGCTTGCCTTAGAATAGTAGAAAAAAAAGATAGACTAGGGGAAGGAGATACAGTATTATTCAAAAATAAAATATTTTAAAAATACAATTACTTAGTAACTAGCTTATATATGAATGTATGTTATGCACCAACTTGCCTCGTTAGCCTTAAAAGCGTCTTGCTATAGAGAAAGTATAGGGATTGCCTACAACATCATATATAATGTAGCTACTGAGCAATAAATTTTCAAAAGTATTTCACTCTTTTGCAATTATACTTTTTTGATAGTTGAGTAGCTCCAACCACCCTCACATTGCAACAGCCAGGGTGAGTGCAGCCCCAGAACATTCTCCTTTCATGTGATTTAAATGCATTGTATATTTCAGACATGGGAAAGAAGAAAAGGACTTTAGAGAATCAAGCAATATTTTAGTTATCTAGATGAGGTAATTTTTTTTGTCTATCATCCATGTCCTCTACTCTCACACCCTACCCCTTTGAATAATCCTCTGAAACACCAAGAAATGCTATGTTGCTCTATTGCCTTGTCAATACCGCAAATTCAAGCACAAGCAACTCTCTTTTCCATTCTCTCTCTCTCTCTCTCTCTTTGTCTGTCTTACTTTCCTCCTATAATTCTCATTATCCCCTAAATCTTCTTCCCTCAGGCCCTTGCTCACAACCAGGCAGCATCCACAGAACACACAGAGCTTATTTTTGTTTTCCCTGTGTTTATATCTCTTCACTTTATCGAGATATGATTGATGAGTACTTATGAGATGATAGACCAAGGAAACTAATGCCTTTTAACACTATTCAAACACCAGTTTCTCTTTCTACTCTAGCAAATCCTTTCTTGTCAAAATAATTCCAAAACAGTTTTTCTTTAGAGAGTCACTCCAATTAATCCCACCCATTCTCATACCTGCCAAGAAAAACTCAGCAACCTCAAGATATTTCTCTGAGCACAAGCATATATTTAATGGCACGAAAAGGAAATTTTACATCCAGTTGTAGTTGCAGCACCATAAGAAATCCCAGTGTTGCCTCAATCTACAGATGAAGTAAGCACGTTCTTTTTCTTTAATTTCTTTCTTTTTATAATTTTTAATTTTTGTGGGTACAGAGTAGGTGTATGTATTCATGGTGTTCCTGAGATGCTTTGATACAGCATGCAATGCGTAATAATCACATCATGGAGAATGGGGTATCCATCCCTTCAAGCATTTATCTGTTGTGTTACTAACAAACCAATTATACTATTTATTTATTTATTTATTTATTTATTTATTTTGAGACGGAGTCTCACTCTGTCACCAGGCTGGAGTGCAGAGGCATGATCTCAGCTCACTGCAGCCCAAGCCTCCCAGATTCAAGCAATTCTCTTGCCTCAGCCTCTCAAGTAACTGGGACTACGTGCCACCACACCCAGCTAATTTTTGTATTTTTAGTAGAGATGGGGTTTCACCATGTTGTCTAGGATGGTCTCGATCTCTTGAACTCATGATCTGCCCACCTTAGCCTCCCAAATTTTAGTTATTTTTAAATGTACAATTAAATTATTATTAACAATAGTTACCCTGCTGTGCTATCAAATAGTAGGCTCTATTCAAATAGTAGGCTTTATTCAGTCATTCCATTTTTTGTACCCCTTAACCATCCCCATCTCTCCCTCACCCCAATCCCCGTCACCCTCCCTAGCCTCTAGTAACCATCCTTCAACTCTCTTTCTCCATGGATTCAATTGTTCTGATTTTTAGATGCCACAAATAAGTGAGAACATGCAAAGTCTGTCTTTCTGTTCCTGGCTTAGTTTGCTTAACATAATGACCTCCAGTTCCATTCATGTTGTTGCAAATGACTGAACCACATTCTTTTTTATGGCTGAATGGTACTCCATTGTGTATAAGTATTACATTTTCTTCTTCGTTTCATCTGTTAATGAACACAAATCTTGGCTATTGTGAACAGTGCTGCAACAAACACAGAAGTGCCGATATCTCTTTGATCAATGTTGATTTCCTTTCTTTTGGGTATATATGCAGCAGTGGAATTGCTGGATCACATGTTAACTCTATTTTTAATGTTTTGAAGAACCTCCAAACAGTTCTCCATTATATTAATTTACATTTTCACTAGCAGTGTACAAAGGTCCTCTTTTCTCCACATTCTTGCCAGCATTAGTTATTACCTGTATTTTGGATATCCAGTCTCAAGTATTTATTTATAGCAGTGTGAGGACTGACTAATACAGTCTATGTGTCTGTTCTTATGCAAGTACCATGCTGTTTTCATTGCTATAGCTCTGTAGTATAATTTGAAGTAAAGTAAGGTGATTCCTCCAGTTTCGTTCTTTTGCTTAGGACAGCTTAGGCTATTCTGGGTCTTTTGTGGTTCCATATAAATTTCAGGATCAATTTTCTCTTTCTGTGAATAATGCCATTGGTATTTTGACAGAGATTGCACTGATCTATAGATTGCTTTGGGTCGTAAAGACATTTTAACAATATTGATTCTTCCAATCCATGAACATGGAATATCGTTCCATTTTTGGTGTTCTCTTCAATTGCTTTCTTCACTGTTTGGATTACAGGGATCTTTTACTTCTTTGGTTAAGTTAATTCCTAGGTATTTAACTGTATTTGTGGGTATTGTAAATAGGACTACTTTTCAATTTCCTTTTCAGTTCGTTCATTTCAGCATATAGAAATGCTACTGATTTTTGTATATTTATTTTGTATTCTGTAACTTTCCTGGATTTGTTCATCAGTTCAAATTGTTTTTTGGTGGAGTCTTTAGGTTTTTCCAAATATGAGATCTTAACACCTGCAAACAAAGATAATTTGACTTCTTCCTTTTCAGTGTGGATTCCCTTTATTTCTTTCTCTTGTCTGACTGCTCTAGCCAGGACTGTCATCACTGTGTTGAATAATAGTGGTGAGAGTGGGCATCCTTGTCATGTTCCAAAGCTTCAAGTAAGGACGTTCAGTTTTTCCTCATCCAGTATGATACTAACTGTGAGTCTGCCATACATATATGGCCTTTATTATGTTGAGGTATGTTTCCCAGTTTTTTGAGGGTTTTTATATTGGACGGATGTTGAATTTTATCAAATGCTTTTTCAGCATCAATTGAAATGATCATATAGTGTTTGTCTTTCATTCTGTTGACATGATGTATCACATTAATTGATTTGCATATGTTGGACAATCCTTGCACACCAGGGATAAAGCTCACTTGGCCATGATGAATGATCCTTTCAATGTATTATTGAATTTGCTTTCCTAGTATATGGTTGAGAATTTTTGTGTCAATATTCATTAGAGATATTGCCCTGTAGGGTTTTTTAACTTTATTTAAAAAAAATTTTTATATGTCTTTATCTGGTTTTTGTCAGGGAAATTAATACTGGCCTTGTAGAATGAATTTGAAGGTATTCACTACTCTAATTTTTGAAATAATTTGAGTAGGATTGGTATTAGCCATTCTTTAAATGTTACGTAGAATTCTGCAGTAAAGTCATTGTGTCTCAGGTTTTGCTTTATTGGAAGACTGTTTATTATGTCTTCAATCTCATTACTTGTTATTTGTCTGTTCAGGTTTTGAATTTCTTTATGGTTCAATCTTGGTAGGCTGTATGTCTCTAGGCATTTGTCCATTTCTTCTAGATTTTCTCATTTATTGGCATAGAGTTTCTCATAGTAGCCACTAATGGTCCTTTGAACTTTTGCAATATCACCGGTAATGTCTCCTTTTCCACCACTGATTTTATTTATTTAGATCCTTTTTCTTTTAAAGAGCTTTTCTACCTCTTTAAGATCCATCCTTAGGTTGTTTATTTGAAGTTGTTCTTTTCCACCTACAGCTGTACACTTCTTTCTTAGTACTGTTTTGGCTGTATCTCATAGGTTTTGGTATGTTGTGTTTCCACTATTATGCATTTCAAGATACTTTTCCATTTCTTTTTTCATTTCTTCATTGACCCAATGGTTATTCAAGAGCATTTAAATTCCATGTATTTGTGTAGAATTCTGAATTCTTTCTCTGTGTTCTCTTGAATTTCTTTGAGTTTCCTCAAAACAACTATTTTGAATTCTCTGTTCAAAAGGCCACATAATTCTGTTTTTTTCAGGATTTTTTCTTTGTGCTTTCTTTAGTTCATTTGGTGAGGGCATGATTTCTTAAATGTTTTTCATGCTTGTCGATGTTTGTCCGTGTCTGAGCATTGTAGAGTTATTTACGTAGTCTTTGCATTCTGGGCTTGTTTGCACCCATCCTTCTTGAGAAGGTTTTCCAGGTATTTGAAGGGACTTGGGTGTTGTAATCTAAGCCTTACCTGCATTAGGGGGCAATCTAATCCCAGTAATGCTGTGGTTTTCGCAGACTCATAGAGGTAACACCTTGATGTTCTTGGATAAGATCTGGAATAATTATCTGGATTACCAGTCAGAAACTCCTGTTCTCTTTCCTTACTTTCTCCCAAAGAAACAGAGTTTCTCTCTCTCTTTGCTGAGCCATCTGGATCTGGGGGTCAGGGAAAAGAAGCACCCCTTTGGCCACCACTACTGGGACTATGCTGGGTCATATCTGAAACTATCACAGCACTGGGCCTCTCCCAAAGCCTGCTGTAATCACTACTGGGTATTGCCTATGTTTTCTCAGGGCCCTAGGACACTACAATCAGCAAGTGACAAAGCCATCCTTGCTTGTATCCTTCTCTTCAGGGCAATAAGTTATTCCAGGTCCATGCTATGCTCAGAGATGACATCCAGGAGCCAGGCACTGGAGTGAGAAACCTTATTCTACTGTTGCTAAGCTGACACTTAAACCATGATGCAAAGTCTCCCACTCTTTCCTTCCCTTTCCACAGGCAGATAAAATGTTCCCCACTGACACCACCATCACAGGCCCTTGAGGAATACTGCCAGACTACCACCAATTTTCACTTAAGGCTTAAGAGCTCTTCAGTTTGTGGTGAATGCTGACAGGCCTGGGGCTCACCCTTCAGGGAAGTGGGCTCCCCTTTGGCCCAGGGCAGGTCCAGAAATGCTGTCCAAGTGCCAAGTCCTAGAAACAGGGACCCCAAGAGTCTGCTTGTTGTTCCACCCCACTGTCACTGAGCTGGTACCTAAGATCTAAGACAAAATCCCCTCTACTTTTCCCTCTGCTTTTCTCAAGCAGGAGTCTCTGCATCGTCACCACAGCTGGTAATGTGCTAGGTCTAACCAGAAGCCAGAATGTTTCAGAATCTCACCCAAGGCTCATGACATACTACCTAAGTATCACTGCTGATTATTCAGGGCCCAAGGGCTCTTTAATCTGCAGCTTATGAATACTGCCAGGAATAAATCCTTTCCTTCGGGGCAGTGGGTTCCCTTCTGGTCTAGAAATGTCATTCTGGAGCTAGGCCCTGGAAAGGGGGCCTCATGATTCTACCCAGTGCCCTATCCTATTGGGGCTGAGCTGTAAGACACAGTCCTCTTTACTCTTCCCTCTCCTCTCCTCAAGCAGAAGGAAGGAGTCACTTTCATTGCTATAAGCCATGCTGCTGGGGGTTGTGGGGCGGGGGGTGGTGCAAGCACTCCTTTAGCTGTCGCAGTTGGTGTCTCACTGGGTCATGTGCCTTCCAAGTCCATTGACTCTGAGCCTAGCCTAGCACTAGGACTTGCCTTCAGAATTGCAGTCTTTGTGACCTAAATTGCCCTTCAAGTTTATTTAGGATCCCAAATCACTTCATCCTGTAGTGGCAAGGCTTGCAGAAACTCAAGTTCTGACCACCGGGATGAGTGAGTCCCCTCTGGCTAGGGCTCATCTAAATGCTTCCTCCGTCGGTGGGTGTTGGATGAATTCAGCCCAGTTTTACTTTCTGCTGTGACAGGACAATAGTGCATTCAATGAACAGTCCCACAGTTGCTGCATTCTCCCTCCTCTAGGTGCACTGATTCTGTCTCTGCATGACGAGGTTACCACTAGAGGATGGGAGAGAGGTGGCATCAGTGATTCAGGTATTGTGATTGCTCACCTGATTTTTGGTTCTTATGAAGGTGCTTTATGGTGTAGATAGTTGTCAAATTTGATGTCCCTGTGCAGAGAGGGAGGGGATGATCAGTGGAGACTTCTATTCAACCATCTTATTCCACCTCTCCATTCTCTTCCTTCATAACCTTACAGTCTACTCTTCAAATGAAGATTAGGTTGTTGCATGAAAGCACCCAGATAATATGTTTAGTGAGAAATTGAGACTGTTACTTGTAAGGAAAAAAACAGCACTCAATGAAAGGACTATTCAGCTACTCAGAAGGAATGTTATAAAGGCAACACTCAAAAGCAAGAAGAAAAAGCCCATTTGGAAACATTCTTTTGATAATGAGTTCATTCGCTGTGAATTTTCATCTGTGCTCCTACCAGATTTGAGATATTCAAAGACGTGATACAGAAAGTGATTTAGCATCTATAACATTAGTACCACTTGGTGGGGGAGGGCTATGCCTTTCTATATAAATAATTATTGTAGTCCATTCTTACAATTGTCTGTGCCATATATCCTGGCACCTAATCAAAAGAATTCCATATTGATGTTTAATTGTGTGGTTTGTTCATTTTTGTGTGCTTATATGTTTATTTTATGTGGATACAATTTTGTCTCTATGCAGTCCATAAATTCCTGGGGGGGGGCGTTCAATAAATAATTATTGAACTAACCTGAGTTGAATTGGAGGGAACAATAAAATGGATAATCCCCAACAAATCCCTATTTGGCATTTTGATGCATGTTTGTATTTCCATTTCAATAGGGGTATGTCTAAGATATTAGGACTTTATGTAATTTCAGATGAAGTCATACTGGGAAGAGGTAGTGTTGAAGAAAATGAAAAGCAATCCAGTTTACACTCATGCTGAGGACTAAAGCAAGTCACCAAGCCAGACCTAGGTGCCTTTGACAATTACAGGCTGAATGATTCACATCTTCCCCAGGAAATGGACAAATGAATCATAAGGCTGTTTAAAAATACCTCTCCTGACCACTGAGTATGGATGTCCATGGACCAGAGGACTAGGTGGTTGGAGGGTGACACACACCCTAAAAGTTGTCTCCTTTCCAGCTCCCCCAGAGTGGCATGCTGAATTAGAAAAAGGGAGAGTTAAAATAAACTATGATAATGTCAACAAATGAATTGAAGAAAATAAAAGGCACTTCTTTCAGCATGACACTCCCCTACAAGGGCATCCATTTGCTTGTAGGATCAAGTCAAAACTTATCAACCTAGCATTCCAGCTCTTCCATCAACTGTCTCCACCCTACCTATTCATCCTAAACACTCACTAATCCCCAACATGATCACTGGCTCCAATTCTGTCAAACTGGCCTTCTTTCACTCACATACCACATTCCTGCCTCCATTTCACTCATTCCTCCTCCCTATATCTAAAATGCTTTCTTTCATCTCTCTTCACCTTTGAAAACCCAAAATATCCTTCTTTTGAAGCTCCAGGTTCTTCTTTATAAAGACTGTCCAGTCTAACCCTGTCCCTCAGTAACCATTCCCTTACTTGAAATACCTACAGCTCAAATACATGCATGTGTACCAAATGACTTCCATACATTACTTCATATCTTCAAGTATATGATTTACTTCCTTAGTTAGATTCTAAGCAAAAGAGAAAGAATCCTTTCATCATCATCAATCACTTAACACAGTGCTCAAGATCCAATAATTTATTTTAAAAGTTTGTTGAAATATCTGTAAATATATGTACGTTAATATTAATAATAAATATATAGAAACCTCAGTTGGTTTTAAGATAATTTGGAGTTAATTTGACATGAAAATGCAGGTGCATTAAACTTTCTATTCTCTAAATGGTTATAGAATCATATTCAAATGCTCAAATTCTTTTACTTGCTTCGTTTTTCTACATTGAACTCGTTTTCACTTTACTTTCTGTTTTTTATTTTTAATAGCTGTTCTTCAAGTTCTGTTTTTAAAGCACTGGTTTTTAGTTTGATGCTGAGGATATGAACAATAAACAGGCCTTAAATATTCTGGTTGAGGTATTGCAATTTAACCTTTACACATATCTATAGCTTAGTATCCTAGAATGATGGGAGGAGAAGATCTATCCCATCAGGAGGCCTCAAGGAAAAGATCCTCTTCTTTGGAATTGAATTTCATGGTAAGATTCACTTTCTCTCCCACTTGGATATAAGCTCTCTGTGGAGCCTGGAGGATGACTTCATGACTCAAAACAGATGGAGTTTTTTTCTTTATGTATTATTCTTTACTTTGACAGGTAAAGAATGGCTGATTTTATTCATTTTTTAACCAATTATTTTCTAAACCACGTTATTTCTTTTTATATCTTGTGGGTATTTGGAATTCCAATAAAAAAGAATGATTATTTTGTGTTTCTAAAAACTATATTGTCTCTTTTAAACAAAATACTGAAAGAAGAATTTAAAATCTGCTAGGGCAATGAGTTAGCATGTCAGACAGAAACGACATTGTAAGGGCAGGAAAACTTTCTAGAAACTACTCAGTTTAATTCTAATCTATGTCCCTGTGCCAAAAATTCTACTATCTAATGCATTGTTCTCTCTGGATATCCTCTTAAAAAATTTATATATCCCTGCAAACAATAACAAGTGAGTTATGCACACTGTAGTTTAGCTGGGTTTATTAAATTTTCTTCTTAACTGATAATCAGCTGTGCATTGTGGAAATGGAAATGTAACAGTATGTTCTAGTTAGCCCCTCTAGATATTACAGAAACAGCTTCAATTAGCTGTTAGCCTAATCTTCCGTATGTTTCAATACACTCACATTACATGTGATCATTCAAATCCATCATGTATTTTTAAAGACCATATGACTGTGCCTTTTCTCATGCTATTTCCTCCTTTGTAGATTCACTTTTACACCATCACACCTTTTACCAGGGCTCACATTATGTGCCACATCCATCAAGAAATCTTATCAGCATATTTTGTGTGGTATCATGTTCATTCATCATTCCATCTCTCACTTAAAATTCTGCCTTCTCTGTGAAGCATTCTTTGACTTTTCCGGGCAGCTGTAGAACTGTTTTTCCCTTAGGCTTCCACACTGTACCTTCAATTCCACACCAGCATTTATGACATTATATTGAAATTATCTCATTATTTAAATGTCCTTTATGTCTGTGAGTTTCAACTTCTAAAGCTATGAAATACAATTGACATACTAAAGAATGGACCAGAGTCTCTTAATAATAGAAATGATCAAGCAGAAGAAAGAATTAGTGAGTTTGAAGACAGGTTATTTGAAAATACAGTCAGAGGAGACAAACTAAAAGAAGAATTAAAACAATGAAGCATGCCTATAAGATCTAGAAAATAGCCTCAAAAGGGCAAATCTAAAAGCTATTGGCCTGAAAGAGGAGCTAGAAAGAGACAGAAAGATAGAAAGTTTATTTAAAGGGATAATAGCAATGAAATTCCCGAACCTAGAGAAAGATATCGATATTCAAATATACAAATGTTGTAGAACACCAAGAAGATTTAACCCACATCAGATTATTTCAAGACATTTGGTAATGAAACTTCCAAAGGTCAAGGACAAAGAAGGGATTCTAAAAGCAGCAAGAGAGAAAGAAAGAAATACCACACAAAGGTGCTCCAATATGTACAGCAGCAAACTTCTCAGTGGAAAGTTTATGGGCCAGAAGAGCATGGCATAACATATTTAAAGTACTGAAAAAAACAACTTTTATCCTAGAATAGTTTATCCAGCCATAATATACTTCAAACATGAAGGAGAAATAAAGACTTTCCCAGACAAACAGAAGTTAAGGGATTTCATCAGCACCAGACCTGTTCTACAAGAAATGCTAAAAGGAGTTCTTCAATCAGAAAGAAAAGGACATTAATGAACAATAAGAAATCAGAAGATACAAAACACGGTCCTAGTAAGTACACAGGAAAACACAGAGTATTACAACACTGTAATTGTGGTGTAGAAACTACTCTTGTCTTGAGTAGAAAGACTAAAAGATAAACCTCTCAAAAATATTAACTACAACAACTTTTCAAGACATAGAAAACACAATAAAGTCTAAATAGAAACAACAAGAAGTTTAAAATTGGGAGAACATGCCGGGCGCAGTGGCTCACGCCTGTAATCGCAGTACTTTGGGAGGCCGAGACGGGTGGATCACGAGGTCAGGAGATCGAGACCATCCTGGCTAACACGGTGAAACCCCGTCTCTACTAAAAATACAAAAAATTAGCCGGGCGTGGTGGCAGGCGCCTGTAGTCCCAGCTACTCGGGAAGCTGAGGCAGGAGAATGGTGTGAACCCGGGAGGCAGAGCTTGCAGTGAGCTGAGATCGCACCACTACACTCCAGCCTGGGTGACAGAGCGAGACTCCATCTCAAAAAATAAAAAATAAAAAATTGGGGGAACAAAGTTGGAGTTCTTATCAGTTTCCTGTTTGATTACTTATTTGTTTGTTTATACAATCTTTATTAAATTGTCATCAGTCTAAAACAATAAGTTATGAGATATTATTTGCAAGCCTCACGGTAACCTCAAATCAAGAATCTACTACAGATACACACACACACACACAAATAATAATAAATGAAAACATACCGCAAGAGAAAATCACCTTCACTAAAAGGAAAACAGCAAAGAAAGAATGAAGAGAAAACTGCAAAACAACAAGAAAACAAATAACAAAATGGCAAGAGTATGTCCTTACTTATCAATAATGACACTGAACATAAATGTACTAAACTCTATAAAGACATAGATTTTTCCCAGCTACTCAGGAGGTTGCAGTGGGAAGATTGCTTGAGCCCAGGAGGTTGAGGCTACAGAAAGCTGTGTTTTTGCCACTGCACTCTAGCATGGGTGGCAGAGCAAGATGCTGACAAAGAAAAGAAAGAACACAGAGGGGCTGAATGGATTTAAAGGAAAAACAGGACCCAATGATCTGTTAATGACAAAGCACACTTAACCTGTAGAGACACAAATATATTATAAATAAAGAATGGAAAAAGCTTTATCATGCCAATGGAAACCAAAAAGAAGCAGGAGTAACTATACTTGCATCAGACAAAGTAGATTTTAAGACAAAAACTATAAAAAGAGTCAAAGAAAGCCATTATATAATGACAAAGAAGTCAAATCAGCAAGAGGATATAACAATGGTAAATATAAATGTACCCAACACTGGAACACCGAGATATATAAAGTGAATGCTATTAGAGCTACAGAAAGAAACAGGCTCCAATACAATAACAGCTGGAGACTTCAACACCCTACTTTCAACATTGTACAGATCATCCACGCAGAAAATTGACAAAGAAACATTGGATTTAATCTGTGCTATAGACCAAAGAGACCTTATAGATATTTACAGAACATTTCATGCAATGGCTGCCAAATGCACATTTTTTTTCCTCAGCACATTGATCATTCTCAAGGATAAAACCATATGTTAGGCCACAAAACAAGTCTTAAAACATTCCCCCAAAAAAGAAATTATATGAAGTATCTTTTCTGACCATAATAGAATAAACTGGAAATCAATAACAAGAGGAACTTTGGAAACTACAGAAACACATGAAAATTAAACAATATGCTCCTGAATTACCAGTGAGTCAATGAAAATATGAAGAAGAAATTTTAGAAATATCTTAAAACAAGTGATAATGGAAACACAACATAAAACTTATGAGATACAGTGAAAGCAGTACTAATACAAAAGTTTATGGCAATAAGCAACTACATCAAAAAAGTAAAAACTTCAAATAGACAATCTAATGATACATCTTAAATAACTAGAAAAGCAAGAGCAGACCAAATCTAAAATTAGTTTAAGAAAGGAAATAATAAAGATCAGAGAAGAGAGAAATGAAATTGAAATTAAAAAATACAAAAGATCAATGAAACAAAAAGTTTTTTTTTTTAAAGGGAAACAAAATTGACAAAATTTTAAGCCAGACTAAGAAAAAAAAAAAAGCTCGGCCAGGCGCGGTGGCTCACGCCTGTAATCCCAGCACTTTGGGAGGCCAAGGTGGGCAGATCACAAGGTCAGGAGATCCAGACCATCCTGGTGAACACGGTGAAACCCCGTCTCTACTAAAAATACAAAAAAAAATTAGTGGGGCGTGGTGGCAGGCGCCTGTAGTCCCAGCTTCTAGGGAGGCTGAGGCAGGAGAATGGCATGAAGCTGGGAGGTGGAGCTTGCGGTGAGCCGAGATCGTGCCACTACACTCCAGCCTGGGCGACAGAGCGAGACTCCGTCAAGAAGGAAGGAAGGAAGGAAGGAAGGAAGGAAGGAAGGAAGGAAGGAAGGAAGGAAGGAAGGAAGGAAGGAAGGAAGGAAGGAAGGAAGAAAGAAAGAAAACAAGCTCAGAACACTAAGGCAGGAGGTTAACTTGGACCGGGGAGGTCAAGGCCTCAGTGAACCATTATTTTGCCACTGCACTCCAGTCTAAGTAAAGAAGTGAAAACCTGTGTCAAAAAAAAAAAAAAAAAAAAAAAAAAGCCTCCCAGCAAAGAAAATTCCAGGACCTGGGAAATACTTTCAAACTCATTCTATGAGGCCTGGGTTAATCTGATACAAAAATGAAACAAAGATACATCAGAAGAAGAAAATTAAAGGCCAATATCCCTGATGAACATTGATGCAAAAGTCCGCAACAAAATCCTAGCAAATCAATTCAGCAAAACATTAAAAAGGTAATTCGCCATGACTAAGTGTAATTTGACCCAGGGATACAAGATTGGTTCAATATACACATATCAATCAATGTGATACATCATATCAACAGAAAGAAGGACAAAAACCATATGATCATTTTGACCGATGCTAAAAGAGCATTTGATAAAATTCAACATCTCTTTACAATAAAAACTCTCAACAAACTAGGAATAAAAGGAGCATAGCTCAACACAAAAATGGCATATATGACAGACCTATAGCAATCAGACAAGAGAAACAAAGAAAGGGGATACAAAAGGGAAGGAAGATGTCCAATTATCCTTGTTTGCATATGATAGGATCTTATATTTGGAAAAACATAAAGACTCCAAAAAAAACTATTAGAACTGATAAAAAAAAATTCAGTAAAGATGCAGGATACAAAATCAACATAGAAAATCATTAGCGGTAAAGGGATCAATCCAACAGGAAGAGCTAACTATCCTAAATATATATGCACCCAATACAGGAGCACCCAGATTCATAAAGCAAGTCTTTAGAGACTTACAAAGAGACTTAGACTCCCATACAATAATAATGGGAGACTTCAACACTCCACTGTCAACATTAGACAGATCAACGAGACAGAAAGTTAACAAGGATATCCAGGAATTGAACTCATCTCTGCACCAAGCGGACCTAATAGACATCTATAGAACTCTCCACCCCAAGTCAACAGAATATACATTCTTCTCAGCACCACATCACACTTATTCCAAAATTGACCACATAATTGGAAGTAAAGCACTCCTCAGCAAATGTAAAAGAACAGAAATTATAACAAACTGTCTCTCTGACCACAGTGCAATCAAACTAGAACTCAGGACTAAGAAACTCAATCAAAACCGCTCAACTACATGGAAACTGAACAACCTGCTCCTGAATGACTACTGGGTACATAACGAAATGAAAGCAGAAATAAAGATGTTCTTTGAATCCAATGAGAACAAAGATACAACATACCAGAATCTCTGGGACACATTTAAAGCAGTGTGTAGAGGGAAATTTATAGCACTAAGTGCCCACAAGAGAAAGCAGGAAAGATCTAAAATTGACACTCTAACATCACAATTAAAAGAACTAGAGAGGCAAGAGCAAACACATTCAAAAGCTAGCAGAAGGCAAGAAATAACTAAGATCAGAGCAGAACTGAAGGAGATAGAGACACAAAAAACCCTCCAAAAAATCAATGAATCCAGGAGTTGGTTTTTTGAAAAGATCAACAAAATTGACAGACCGCTAGCAAGGCTAATAAAGAAGAAAAGAGAGAGGGATCAAATAGACGCAATAAAAAATGATAAAGGGGATATCACCACCGACCCCACAGAAATACAAACTACCATCAGAGAATACTATAAACACCTCTACGCAAATCAACTAGAAAATCTAGAAGAAATGGATAATTTCCTGGACACGTACACTCTTCCAAGACTAAACCAGGAAGAAGTTGAATCCCTGAATAGACCAATAGCAGCCTCTGAAATTGAGGCAACAATTAATAGCCTACCCACCAAAAAAAGCCCAGGACCAGATGGATTCACAGCTGAATTCTACCAGAGGTACAAGGAGGAGCTGGTACCATTCCTTCTGAAACTATTCCAATCAATAGAAAAAGAGGGAATCCTCCCTAACTCATTTTATGAGGCCAACATCATCCTGATACCAAAGCCTGGCAGAGACACAACAAAAAAAGAGAATTTTAGACCAATCTCCCTGATGAACATCGATGCAAAAATCCTCAATAAAATACTGGCAAACCGGATTCAGCAGCACATCAAAAAGCTTATCCACCATGATCAAGTGGGCTTCATCCCTGGGAGGCAAGGCTGGTTCAACATTCGCAAATCAATCAACATAATCCAGCATATAAACAGAACCAAAGACAAGAACCACATGATTATCTCAATAGATGCAGAAAAGGCTTTTGACAAAATTCAACAGCCCTTCATGCTAAAAACGCTCAATAAATTCGGTATTGATGGAACGTACCTCAAAATAATAAGAGCTATTTATGACAAACCCACAGCTAATATCATACTGAATGGGCAAAAACTGGAAAAGTTCCCTTTGAAAACTGGCACAAGACAGGGATGCCCTCTCTCACCACTCCTATTCAACATAGTGTTGGAAGTTCTGGATAGGGCAATCAGGCAAGAGAAAGAAATCAAGGGTATTCAGTTAGGAAAAGAAGAAGTCAAATTGTCCCTGTTTGCAGATGACATGATTGTGTATTTAGAAAACCCCATCGTCTCAGCCCAAAATCTTCTTAAGCTGATAAGCAACTTCAGCAAAGTCTCAGGATACAAAATTAATGTGCAAAAATCACAAGCATTCTTATACACCAGTAACAGACAAGCAGAGAGCCAAATCAGGAATGAACTTCCATTCACAATTGCTTCAAAGAGAATAAAATACCTAGGAATCCAACTTACAAGGGATGTAAAGGACCTCTTCAAGGAGAACTACAAACCACTGCTCAGTGAAATCAAAGAGGACACAAACAAATGGAAGAACATACCATGCTCATGGATAGGAAGAATCAATATCGTGAAAATGGCCATACAGCCCAAGGTTATTTATAGATTCAATGCCATCCCCATCAAGCTACCAATGAGTTTCTTCACCAAATTGGAAAAAACTGCTTTAAAGTTCATATGGAACCAAAAAAGAGCCCGCATTGCCAAGACAATCCTAAGTCAAAAGGACAAAGCCGGAGGCGTCACGCTACCTGACTTCAAACTATACTACAAGGCTACAGTAACCAAAACAGCATGGTACTGGTACCAAAACAGAGATATAGACCAATGGAACAGAACGGAGCCTTCAGAAATAATGCCACACATCTACAACCATCTGATCTTTGACAAACCTGAGAAAAACAAGAAATGGGGAAAGGATTCCCTATTTAATAAATGGTGCTGGGAAAATTGGCTAGCCATAAGTAGAAAGCTGAAACTGGATCCTTTCCTTACTCCTTATACGAAGATTAATTCAAGATGGATTAGAGACTTAAATGTTAGACCTAATACCATAAAAACCCTAGAAGAAAATCTAGGTAGTACCATTCAGGACATAGGCATGGGCAAGGACTTCATGTCTAAAACACCAAAAGCAACGGCAGCAAAAGCCAAAATTGACAAATGGGATCT
>NW_022299880.1:0-2162 GCF_002776525.5 Piliocolobus tephrosceles
TACTGTTTTCTTTTTTAAGTAAAATATCAAAGACTTGATTTAACTCTGTAGAAACTAGTAGGATATTATAAAAGAGAATTTGAGAAAAAATGTCTTTTGTTATTTTTAATATCTCTGGCATTCTCATTATATGTAGGTTACACCTTTTGTAGTCGTGCCACTGTTCTTTGATGTTCTATTCTATTTTAGTCTTTTTTTTTTTCCTTTGGTTTTCAGTTTTGGTAGTTTCGATTGATTTATCTTCAAGCTCAGTGTTTCTTTCTTCAGCCATGTGGATTCTGCTAATAAGTTCAGCAAACACATTCTTCATTTCTGATTACATTATTTTTTTATCTCTAGCATCTCTTTTTGATACTTTCTTAGGATTTTCATCTCTCTGCTTACATTTCCCATCTGTTTTTGCATGCTGCCTACATTATCTGTTAGAGCCTTTACCGTGTTAATCGCAGTTGTTTTAAATTCCGTTCTGGTAATTTCAAGATCTCTGCCATGTGTCTGTCTCTTCAAACTGTGTTTTTGTTTGTTTTGTTTTGTTTCTTTTATGCCATTTAGAGTGTGTGTGTGTGTGTGTGTGTGTGTATCTCTTAAATAGATGATAGATAGATAGATACATAGATAGATACATAGACAGATAAGATAGACAGCTGAACAGGAGGTACTATGTAAAATGAGTTACTCTAAATAGGTCTTTAGTAATTTGGTTTTAAGGTGTGGGAGGAGAGAAATTAGTCTATCGTCCTGTGATAAGGCCTCTGTCTTTTAGTGAGCCTATTCCTCATTACTGTGAATATTTACATGTGTTTTGCAGTTTTTCTCTCCTTCTAGAGGTAGAATAGGATAGCTAGACTGAGCTGGGGTTTCATATTTGCTTTGACTCATATGGAAAGCTAGAGGCTAGAGTTAGATCTGTCCTTTCTCCTAGAGAAAGTTTGACTCTGATAAGATTCAGCAGGTTAGACTCAAGTTAACTAGTTCCTCCTGAGGGCACACCTGTTTAAGAAGAACAGCGTGCTCTGGCATAATTAAAAATGATTCCTTTCCCCACTCCCTGCTGGGAGCACAAGGGCGTTTTCCCCTCCTGTCTAATGTGAGGACTCAGTCAAGTTTCTTGAGGTAAAACTGATGAAAGCCCCCCAGCCCCCATGACTGAGTCCTTCTGCAGTTTTTAACTCAATGTTCACACTGAGCCTAGAGCAATTCGTCAAATACAGTTCCAGTTTCCTTACCCTGGCACTGGTTCCATGGAGGTTTCTGTACAGGTAGGTTGTAATTTTATGCATCTGCCTGTCTGTCATTTCAATTCTGGGAACAGTGTTTTGCCCTGTGATGTCACTTCTTTTCAAATCTAAAAAAAAGTTGGTTTTTTTTTTCAGTTTGGTTAGCTCCTTACTTGTTAGAACAGAGTGGAGATTTCCAAGCTCCTTACCTGCAGAACAGGAAAAATGCTCTGTCATGTACTTTTTATATTTCTGTCTCCAAAGATGAAATATTTCATTTGGAGGGTTCCGTTTGTGTGTGTGTGTGTTTTAAAGAAATCAATCTAAATATTCAGGAGCATCCCTAAGGCATATCATTGTTTCTTCCAATGATAGATGAATGAGATATTTGAGGAACTTAGGAGAATGTTACTCACCTAATGATGTTTGCTGCATTTTATGTTTGAGAATGTGCTTTAGGCTATTATGAATATCAATACTGCTTCCCATGTTACTGAGATTAATAGTTATCTTTTCCCACGTTGGCCATAGATATGATTCCTCAGGCTTTACTTTTCCCCACTCTTAATGTGAAGGACTCAAACACTCAACTTTTCATTTTTGTGATGGCCTTATGCAGACTTTAGAACCTCCAGGGAATGGAGATTGAAACAGACATAATAGACACAATATTTTAGGATCTGCCAAGAGTGTGTTATAATTCAGAGCAAAAAAGAAATGCAAAAAAGTTTCATTCATAGAATTGTTCATTATCACTCTCCTTGATTTTTCTTAAATTCAGCTCCTCATGGCCACAATGATTCAATGGAAGAGCCTCAGGAAAATTTGAAAGTGTGGTTTAAAATATTGTGATTGCCTTGTCTGTGTGGACAACAATTTGATGACCTAAACGTGAAATAAATGAGACGATGGCATTTCCATTGTTAGTCTCTCGCTGCTTCATCT
>NW_022299881.1:0-1986 GCF_002776525.5 Piliocolobus tephrosceles
ATTGATCCCTTTACCATTATGTAATGGCCTTCTTTGTCTCTTTTGATCTTTGATGGTTTAAAGTCTGTTTTATCAGAGACTAGGATTGCAACCCCTGCTTTTTTTTGTTCTCCATTTGCTTGGTAGATCTTCCTCCATCCCTTTATTTTGAGCCTATGTATGTCTCTGCATGTGAGATGGGTCTCCTGAAGACAGCAGACTGATGGGTCTTGACTCTTTATCCAGTTTGCCAGTCTGTGTCTTTTAATTGGAGCATTTAGTCCATTTACATTTAAGGTTAATATTGTTGTGTGTGAACTTGATCCTGCCATTATGATATTAACTGGTTATTTTGCTCATTAGTTGATGCAGTTTCTTCCTAGCCTCGATGGTCTTTACATTTTGGCATGTTTTTGCAATGGCTGGTACCGGTTGTTCCTTTCCATGTTTAGGGCTTCCTTCAGGGTCTCTTGTAAGGCAGGCCTGGTGGTGACAAAATCTCTAAGCATTTGCTTATCTGTAAAGAATTTTATTTCTCCTTCACTTATGAAACTTAGTTTGGCTGGATATGAAATTCTGGGTTTAAAATTCTTTTCTTTAAGAACGTTGAATATTGGCCCCCACTCTCTTCTGGCTTGTAGAGTTTCTGCCGAGAGATCTGCTGTCAGTCTGATGGGCTTCCCTTTGTGGGTAACCCGACCTTTCTCTCTGGCTGCCCTTAAGATTTTTTCCTTCATTTCAACTTTGGTGAATCTGGCAATTATGTGTCTTGGAGTTGCTCTTCTGGAGGAGTATCTTTGTGGCGTTCTCTGTATTTCCTGAATTTGAATGTTGGCCTGCCCTGCTAGGTTGGGGAAGTTCTCCTGGATGATATCCTGTAGAGTGTTTTCCAATTTGGTTCCATTTCCCCCCTCACTTTCAGGCACCCCAATCAGACGTAGATTTGGTCTTTTTACATAATCCCATACTTCTTGCAGGCTTTGTTCATTTCTTTTTCTTCTTTTTTCTTTTGGTTTCTCTTCTCGCTTCATTTCATTCATTTGATCCTCCATCGCTGATACTCTTTCTTCCAGTTGATCGAGTCGGTTACTGAAGCTTGTGCATTTGTCACGTATTTCTTGTGTCACGGTTTTCATCTCTGTCATTTCGTTTATGACCTTCTCTGCATTAATTAGTCTAGCTGTCAATTCTTCCACTCTTTTTTCAAGATTTTTAGTTTCTTTGCGCTGGGTATGTAATTCCTCCTTTAGCTCTGAGAGGTTTGATGGACTGAAGCCTTCTTCTCTCATCTCATCAAAATCATTCTCTGACCAGCTTTGATCCGTTGCTGGCGATGGGCTGTGCTCCTTTGCAGGAGGAGATGCGCTCTTATTTTTTGAATTTCCAGCTTTTCTGCCCTGCTTTTTCCCCATCTTTGTGGTTTTATCTGTCTCTGGTCTTTGATGATGGTGACGTACTGATGGGGTTTTGATATAGGTGTCCTTCCTGTTAGATAGTTTTCCTTCTGACAGTCAGGACCCTCAGCTATAGGTCTGTTGGAGATTGCTTGAGGTCCACTCCAGACCCTGTTTGCCTGGGTATCAGCAGCAGAGGTTGCAGAAGATAGAATATTGCTGAACAGCGAGTGCACCTGTCTGATTCTTGCTTTGGAAGCTTCCTCTCAGGGGTGTACTCCACCCTGTGAGGTGTGGGGTGTCAGACTGCCCCTAGTGGGGGATGTCTCCCAGTTAGGCTACTCAGGGGTCAGTGACCCACTTGAGCAGGCAGACTGCCCCTTCTCAGATCTCAACCTCCGTGTTGGGAGATCCACTGCTCTCTTCAAAGCTGTCAGACAGAGTTGTTCGCGTCTGGACAGGCCTCTGCTGCTTTAGCTGAGCCCTGTCCCCAGAGGCGGAGTCTACAGAGACAGGCAGGTTTCCTTGAGCTGCTGTGAGCTCCACCCAGTTCGAGCTTCCCAGCAGCTTTATTTACCTACTTAAGCCTCAGCGATGGCGGGCGCCCCTCCCC
>NW_022299882.1:0-3459 GCF_002776525.5 Piliocolobus tephrosceles
GTACATAGAACATATTTTCTCTTTTTCTATTTCATGTTGTTTTTACAGTACCCAGAACTTAATAAATTATTAACAAATGTCTGTGAGGTAAATGTCTTAATTGTGGAAAGGGTGTTGACTTTTAAAGACTGAAATAAGGAAGAAAAAGGAAAACATTAACCAAAGAAACCAGGGGACCTGGTTTCTTTGTGGAAACTGAGGCAAGCCACGGGGAGAAGGTCAAGATAATAGGAGCTGAGTGAGCTGTGGGCCAGAGGAAGGGACAGTGACAGCACAAATGTCTTGTGGAAGCTTGGGGGATCTTAAACAAGTCATTCAATTTTAGTGCTCTCTGGCCCCAAAAGCCTGACCCTTGGTGGGAGGGATACCGCTGATTCACCCCACTGACCTACTAGGTCATTACCTTCATACATACAGTGCCACCAAACTACCTGGTAGTTCCTCCAAATGAAGAGAATGTCTTAGAGATCTTGCAATCCACCACTGCAGAAAATATCCCATCACTTTAAAATGTTCTCATTTCTTGCCCTCTGCTCATTTTCTCTTCCTTAGTCCACTGTCTCTGAATTCTCTCCTTAACTTTGCTTTTTTCTGCCTCTTATGTGTAGTCTCTATTTACAATTGTGCTTTACAGTTCCCAGACTCTGATCCATCCTCTTCAAGTCCTCATTCCTCTCACATTGTGGAGAATTATTCTAACTCAATTCATCCTCTGCTACCTGGATTTTACTAAGAAGACTGTACTTAGTATAAAGGATAAGAGAGGAGAGTATGAAAAGGAATGGGAGTAGAGAAAAAGTGATTAGATACTTGAACATACTGTCAGATGGAGTTATAGACATAAATACGAATCAAACTTTTGATATATTCTGTTAATAACTATTATAAAGGAACACTGCACTAACAGAAGTAACAGTGATCAGAGAGAAGTAGATACCTTTTATTCTGCTTTGCTTTTGTTCAACTATGCTTTGAATATTGTGTCCAATTCAATGCACCCTGATTTAGGGACCACTTCTGAAACTGTACCACACAGAAAAAAGTACCCTAAAAACTCATTTTAAGAAATAGATATTTTAACTAAGTGAAGTCTTCCAAAACATATGACTGACCTTCAAGGGGAAGAAGAGAAAACTAGGGCTATTAGGAAAAAAATCACAAGGAAGTCTGTTTCTGCTGCCTATAAATCATGTCTAATAATGAGAGGAACCTTCTTCTCCTATTAAGACTGGAGCATGTTGGGAGAAGGCAATGAGCACATTTCCTCACCAGCTCTTGCCCTGAGCCTCTTGGACTTGTGTCATATTTAACTCAAAATGCTGTCCCAGAACCATTCTTTTCCTCTTTTAATTCCCTAGATTGCTATTTCCGGGCACACATGCATGAAGTTCTCAGCCACAGAATACATGGGATCCCTTGTATGGAATAATATGAGATTGCTGAGACTATAGAAGAGCCTTGCATGAAGAAACTGGGATTCCTAAATCTTCATGCAATTGGTATCAGAGCCCATGGACTTTTTCTTCTTATTTTGTGGGGATCAATATAAGCATAAGGAGAAAGTCTACTGTTGAGTCCTCTGATGACCCAGGGTCTCCTGGCCCAACACAGCATTGCTCCCATCCCTTATCCCTGAAACTCACAGAGGATACAATAGATTAGGTCCTGCTTGAGGAATCGACTGCCTGCATCCAGTAACCAGAGCTGAAACTGCTTCCCAATCCAGAGGGTTTTATGATCTACAGTCACTTCCTCACACTGTCCCATCCCCTTCTCCAAGCCAGCTGGGAGCAGTAGTTTGGGATACTGGGTCCCAGTAGTTAAGTTAAAGGTTCCCATGAGAGCCAGGCTGGAGTGGCACAATCTCAGCTCACTGCAACCTCTGCCTCCCAGGTTCAAGCGATTCTCCTGCCTCAGCCTCCCGAGTAGGTGGGATTACAGGCACCTGCCACCACGCCTGGTTAATTTTTGTATTTTTAGTAGAGACAGGGTTTTATGTCAAGTGACCCACCTGCCCCTGCCTCTGAAAATGCTGGAATTATAGGCGTGAGCCACCATGCCCAGCAGGGAACAGTATTTAAATATGAGTGAGAATTCAATTCTGCATGTGTCTACTTAACTACACAGACCATCCTCCTAAACATTCTCTTATTCTACATTCAACATCATAAGATGTTGTATTGACAGATTTCCTTGTATTGAAACTTTTCAGAATTTCTTAACAAACCTACAATATTTCCTTCTTTTTATGGTAACTGAAATTCAACTCCACTATTTGATATCCGTATGAATTTTCACAGCTAATTTACTGTACGTAATCTCAGTCATTAATAAATATTTATTTATAATTATCAACTATATGTCCAGAATGAGATTAGTCACAGGGATAAGAAATAATGGTCCTTGCTCTCATCAAAATTTTATTATGGTAATTGCATTACATTATAGTATCAGTAGCTTCCCATCGTTCATAAAATAAAACCAACTTTCCTAATATGGACTACTGAAAAATATGTATGAACTGGACTGTAAGCTTCATGAGGACTAAATTCACATTAATTTTGTTCCCTATTAATATGATGTCTAGTACAGTGTTTACAATGTGGTAGAATCAACATATTTTTATCGAATTAATTCAAGATCGTACATTCTCCATCTCCTCCTTACTTCTTCAGTGTATTTAGAACCACTTTTTTTCAGTGAATGATTATTCCTGCCATAGTCATTGTTGAATGTCTCTTGGGGTTGTGATTATGAAGTTAAAGTGAAACCAGTCAGTTGGTTTTTTTTTTTCCTTCACCTCCTAGGTCCAACTACAGAGAAGGCAAACAGTTGGGTTTAATCCAGTATGTTCTTAATTTTCTACCTGACCACAAATCTCTTGTGTTCTTTGACCTATTTTGTGGTTGAGCAGGCTGATCTCTATGGCCTAGTTCAGCTGAGCTTTCTGAAATGACTTCCTGGCTTCCAGTTCAGATAATAGTAGCCACCTAAAGGAGATCAAAATATGGATGGACAAGGTTGGGCATTTATTATTATTCCTATCTTTTGCTTTGATACAGTTCTGTTAGGGGCTGTTTCTTTGTAGCCAGAGGTCCTATTGGGAAGCATCTCTTCCAAAGCTCCAGTGCTTACTAAGTTTGAGGAAAGTTACTGCCTCTCCTTGCCCTTCAGGACTGGGGCTGGTAGTGAGTTCCTGCTGTTGTTATCTCCTACGTGCTTCTTATTGATTCCCTTGACCCTGCCAAGACCCCTATAAATAGTCTCTTTATTAAACTCTTTTTTTTTTTTCGAGACTGAGTCTTGCTGTGTCACTCAGGCTGGCGTGCAGTGGCATGATCTCAGCTTACTACAAACTCCATCTCCTGGTTTCAAGCAATTCTGCCTCAGCCTCCCAAGTAGCTGGGATTACAGGCACCCACCACCATGCCTGGCTAATTTTTGCATTTTTAGTAGAAA
>NW_022299883.1:0-2034 GCF_002776525.5 Piliocolobus tephrosceles
TTGGGGCTTTACCCCTCTGAAACCACAGCCTGAGCTGTACCTTGGCCTCTTTTAGTCATGGCTGGAACAGCTGGGATGCAGGGAGTCTTATCCCTAGACTGCACACAGCGGAGGGACCCTGGGCCCAGCCAAGAAGACAATTTTTTCCTCCTAAACTTCCAGGCCTGTGATGGGAGGGGTTGCCACAAAGGTCTCTCACATGTCCTTCCCCATTGTCTTGGGGATTAATATTTGGCTCATTGTTACTTATGCAAATTTCAGCAGTCAGCTTGAATTTCTCCTCAGAAAATGGGATTTTCTTTTCTATTTCATTGTCAGGTGGCAGATTTTTTGAACTTTTATGCTCTGCTTCCCTTATAAAAGTGAATGCTTTCAACAGCACCCAAGTTGCATCTTTAATGCTTTGCTGCTTAGAAATTTGTTCCGTCAGATACTCTAAATCAACTCTCTCAAGTTCAAAGTTCCACCAGACTCTAGGGCAGGGGCAAAATGCTGCCAGTCTCTTTGCTAAAACATAACAAGAGCAAATGTTGTTCCAGTTCCAAATAAGTTCCTCATCTCCACCTGAGACCACCTCAGCTTGGACTTTATTGTCCATGTCACTATCAGCATTTTGGACAAAGCCATTTAACAAGTCTCTAGGAAGTTCCAAACTTTCCCACATTTTTCTGTCTTCTTCTGAGTCCTCCAAACTCTTCCAACCTCTGCCTGTTCCCCAATTCTAAAGGCACTTCCACATTTTCAGGTGTCTTTTCAACAGCAACCCACTCTCTTTACCAATTTACTGTATTAGTCTGTTTTCATGCTGCTGATAAAGACATACCTGAGATTGGGCAACTTAGAAAATAAAGCAGTTTAATGGACTTACAGATCTTCATGGCTGGTGGGTGGGCTCACAATCATGGTGGAAGGCAAGGAGGAGCAAGTCACATCTTACATGGATGGCAGCAGGAAAAACCAGAGAATGAGCAGAAAAACTCTTTTTAAAACTATGTGATCTCATGAGACTCATTCACTACAATAAGAACAGTGCAGGAAACATCCACCCCCATAATTCAATTATCTCCCACATGGGAATTGTGGGAGTTACAATTCAAGATGAAGTTTGGGTGGGGACAAAGACAAACCATGTCATTAATAAATTATATATATATATATTATATATATATAAATATATATATACATATATATATACATATATATATAATAACATATTTGGTCATCATACTTTCAATGACAGTGTAACAGGTCAGTTGTAAAAGAAACTGTGTTCACTAGGATATTTTATTTTTAAAAAATTGATCTGAATACGTTGAAGATTTAAGGATAAAATAACAACAAATAACTTATTATTCATTATAATTTATTTATTTCCTTATTAACTGCCAGGGAATGTAGGCAATAACTTAAAAATGAATGATAATGAAAGCATGACACAACAAAAACTTTGGGATATGCCTGATGAATTACTCAGAGGAAATTTAGTGTTAAATTAACTTATTACAAAATAAAGACTAAAATCCAATTTTCACATGAGAAAGAGGAAAAAGGAAGAACCACATAGCACAAGATATAACGATATGATTGATATTTAAAACCCAAATAAATGTATTTTTTTAAAAAGAGACTACCAAAAAAAATTATTGACATAAGTGAAAGCTGGTTATTTGTAAAAAAGCAATATTACTAAAATGCAGAAAAGTGCTTATTTCTGTTGAAAAATAAAATGATGAAATAAACAACAGCAAAACATAAAAATAGTCATATTTTTTGATACGTATGTGATCAAATAATTAAAAGAACGTACAAATTTACATCATGTATTTGAAACTCTAAACTTAACATATGATTCCCTGGTGAAATGTTATTTAACAATACTGATTTAAAAGAAGTAATAAAGAAAAAACAAAGAATAAACTTTAAAGGTGGTGAAATGCTGTTGTGATAGATAGAAAATTGCATACCAAAGACGTTCACCTCCTATTCTCTGGAGCCTGTGAATATGTTACATCACATGTCAAAGACAAGTTATAG
>NW_022299884.1:0-1467 GCF_002776525.5 Piliocolobus tephrosceles
GGATCCCTAGGCTATCACTGAACAAACAAAACAACTCTGGTTCCTACTGTTTTCCCCACTGCTCATCAGTATTTGTAGTCCAAAGCATTCTACCTGGTAAACTTCCCATGGCCCATAGGATAAGACCTGCTCACTTCTGTAGTATTAAAAAGTCTGTCATAAACTTGCCTTAGCTAAGTATTCACCTCATTCCCAACCTCTGGTATCTCACACTTTTGGTGCTAGCAAAAGTGAACTGCTCAGAAACCCTGCAAAGTTCACTCAAGCATCTTGTCTTTTGCACTTGCTGCTCTTCCTGCCAAACAGCCAATCTCCTCAGATGTTCCTTCTGGCCAACACACAATCTTGTTGCATGTTCCTTCTGCCAAACATTATTCTTCTGCTTCTTTACCTAGAAAAATTCTTCTCACTCTGTATGCTTCCCTTGAATCATACCTACTTTTTTTTTTCAAAACTTTCATTCCTCATTACATATGTCTGGCACATAATCAAGATACAATAAATTATAATTATAAGCTTCCAGTGGGCATCTAGCACACAGTAAGCACTGAATGAAGTTGTAAAATTTTAAAAAATGACAATGATTATAACAAGCTCCTATCTGTATTTTTAATTGTTTGTGTTTCATAGCATTAGAAAAATGGTTAGTATCTAAAAGACATTTGATAGTTATTTGTTAAGTGGACAAGTGAAAACATAAATAGAAATGTTTTCTTTGTAAATTCTGTTGAAAAAGCACAGAAATGAAATGGAGACAGCTCTACTATGAGCACCTTAAGGATCAAAACTACAACTATTCCATCTTTATCTCCTGAAACTAATAAAACCTAACTTACAAAAGCTCTTTGATAAATAGGTGGCTACATTAAAGGTGTCTTCATACCGTTTGGATCATACGTTGTATTAAGTGTCCACAACCAGGTAGCATACTAGCATTTTTGCTATTGCGAAACATTTTTCTACTTTTATTATAATCTCCTGAGCCTAGAGTTGGGCAACTTGTATATTTATTTTGACAATCTTTTGGCAAATGGTAACACAGCATCTTGTTCTAACAAAATTACTGTTATCATGACAATTAACCATCAGGTAGAAGGACACACCTTGTTCCAACAAAGTAAATGTGTCTCTTTCCAACTTCAAATGAAAAGGAATGAAGTCAGTAACAGTGAGACCTTGTGGGGACAAGCATATGTAACATGACTTGTGCTTCAGCGTTCTTTTGTGATCAAAAATTCCTTACTGTTACTTTTTAATCTATGGTAGGACCACCCAGAGCAGGGGTCCACAACTCCCAGTCTACAGACTTGTACCAGTCCATGGATTATTAGGAACTGCACCACACAGGAGGAGGGGAGCAGCAGGCAACCCAGGGAGGCTTCACCTGTACTTACAGCCAACCCCATGGCTTGTACTACCACCTGAATTCTGCCTCCAGTCAGATCAGTGATAGCATTAGATACTCAT
>NW_022299885.1:0-1470 GCF_002776525.5 Piliocolobus tephrosceles
ACAATCCCACCAACAGTGTAAAAGTGTTCCTATTTCTCCACATCCTCCCCAACACCTGTTGTTTCCTGATTTTTTAATGATTGCCATTCTCACTGGTGTGAGATGGTATCTCATTGTGGTTTTGATTTGCATTTCTCTGATGGCCAGTGATGATGAGGGGACAGGGCTCAGCTAAAGGAGCAGAAGCCTGTGAAACGCGAACGACTCTGTCTGACAGCTTTGAAGAGAGCAGTGGATCTCCCAACACGGAGGTTGAGATCTGAGAAGGGGCAGTCTGCCTGCTCAAGTGGGTCACTGACCCCTGAGTAGCCTAACTGGGAGACATCCCCCACTAGGGGCAGTCTGACACCCCACACCTCACAGGGTGGAGTACACCCCTGAGAGGAAGCTTCCAAAGCAAGAATCAGACAGGTGCACTCGCTGTTCAGCAATATTCTATCTTCTGCAACCTCTGCTGCTGATACCCAGGCAAACAGGGTCTGGAGTGGACCTCAAGCAATCTCCAACAGACCTATAGCTGAGGGTCCTGACAGTCAGAAGGAAACCTATCAAACAGGAAGGACACCTATATCAAAACCCCATCAGTACGTCACCATCATCAAAGACCAGTGACAGATAAAACCACAAAGATGGGGAAAAAGCAGGGCAGAAAAGCTGGAAATTCAAAAAATAAGAGCGCATCTCCTCCTGCAAAGGAGCACAGCCCATCGCCAGCAACGGATCAAAGCTGGTCAGAGAATGATTTTGATGAGATGAGAGAAGAAGGCTTCAGTCCATCAAACCTCTCAGAGCTAAAGGAGGAATTACGTACCCAGCGCAAAGAAACTAAAAATCTTGAAAAAAGAGTGGAAGAATTGACAGCTAGACTAATTAATGCAGAGAAGGTCATAAACGAAATGACAGAGATGAAAACCATGACACGAGAAATACGTGACAAATGCACAAGCTTCAGTAACCGACTCGATCAACTGGAAGAAAGAGTATCAGCGATGGAGGATCAAATGAATGAAATGAAGCGAGAAGAGAAACCAAAAGAAAAAAGAAGAAAAAGAAATGAACAAAGCCTGCAAGAAGTATGGGATTATGTCAAAAGACCAAATCTACGTCTGATTGGGGTGCCTGAAAGTGAGGGGGAAAATGGAACCAAATTGGAAAACACTCTACAGGATATCATCCAGGAGAACTTCCCCAACCTAGCAGGGCAGGCCAACATTCAAATTCAGGAAATACAGAGGACGCCACAAAGATACTCCTCCAGAAGAGCGACTCCAAGACACATAATTGCCAGATTCACCAAAGTTGAAATGAAGGAAAAAATCTTAAGGGCAGCCAGAGAGAAAGGTCGGGTTACCACAAAGGGAAGCCCATCAGACTGACAGCAGATCTCTCGGCAGAAACTCTACAAGCCAGAAGAGAGTGGGGCCCAATATTCAACGTTCTTAAAGAAAAGAATTTTAAACCCAGAATTTC
>NW_022299886.1:0-3049 GCF_002776525.5 Piliocolobus tephrosceles
GCATGAAGGGCTGTTGAATTTTGTCAAAAGCCTTTTCTGCATCTATTGAGATAATCATGTGGTTCTTGTCTTTGGTTCTGTTTATATGCTGGTTTACGTTGATTGATTTGTGAATGTTGAACCAGCCTTGCATCCCAGGGATGAAGCCCACTTGATCATGGTGGATAAGCTTTTTGTTGTGCTGCTGAATCCGGTTTGCCAGTATTTTATTGAGGATTTTTGCATCGATGTTCATCAGGGAGATTGGTCTAAAATTCTCTTTTTTTGTTGTGTCTCTGCCAGGCTTTGGTATCAGGATGATGTTGGCCTCATAAAATGAGTTAGGGAGGATTCCCTCTTTTTCTATTGATTGGAATAGTTTCAGAAGGAATGGTACCAGCTCCTCCTTGTACCTCTGGTAGAATTCAGCTGTGAATCCATCTGGTCCTGGGCTTTTTTTTGGTGGGTAGGCTATTAATTGTTGCCTCAATTTCAGAGGCGCTATTGGTCTATTCAGGGATTCAACTTCTTCCTGGTTTAGTCTTGGAAGAGTGTAAGTGTCCAGGAAATTATCCATTTCTTCTAGATTTTCTAGTTGATTTGCATAGAGGTGTTTATAGTATTCTCTGATGGTAGTTTGTATTTCTGTGGGGTCGGTGGTGATATCCCCTTTATCATTTTTTATTGCGTCTATTTGATTCCTCTTCTTTTCTTCTTTATTAGTCTTGCTAGCGGTCTGTCAATTTAGTTGATCTTTTCAAAAAACCAACTCCTGGATTCATTGATTTTTTGGAGGGTTTTTTGTGTCTCTATCTCCTTCAGTTCTGCTCTGATCTTAGTTATTTCTTGCCTTCTGCTAGCTTTTGAATGTGTTTGCTCTTGCCTCTGTAGTTCTTTTAATTGTGATGTTAGAGTGTCAATTTTAGATCTTTCCTGCTTTCTCTTGTGGGCACTTAGTGCTATAAATTTCCCTCTACACACTGCTTTAAATGTGTCCCAGAGATTCTGGTATGTTGTATCTTTGTTCTCATTGGTTTCAAAGAACATCTTTATTTCTGCCTTCATTTCGTTATGTACCCAGTAGTCATTCAGGAGCAGGTTTTTCAGTTTCCATGTAGTTGAGCGGTTTTGATTGAGTTTCTTAGTCCTGAGTTCTAGTTTGATTGCACTGTGGTCAGAGAGACAGTTTGTTATAATTTCTGTTCTTTTAAATTTGTTGAGGAGTGCTTTACTTCCAATTATGTGGTCAATTTTAGAATAAGTGTGATGTGGTGCTGAGAAGAATGTATATTCTGTTGACTTGGGGTGGAGAGTTCTATAGATGTCTATTAGGTCCGCTTGGTGCAGAGATGAGTTCAATTCCTGGATATCCTTGTTAACTTTCTGTCTCGTTGATCTGTCTAATGTTGACAGTGGAGTGTTGAAGTCTCCCATGATTATTGTATGGGAGTCTAAGTCTCTTTGTAAGTCTCTAAGGACTTGCTTTATGAGTCTGGGTGCTCCTGTATTGGGTGCATATATATTTAGGATAGTTAGCTCTTCCTGTTGAATTGATCCCTTTACCATTATGTAATGGCCTTCTTTGTCTCTTTTGATCTTTGATGGTTTAAAGTCTGTTTTATCCGAGACTAGGATTGCAACCCCTGCTTTTTTTTATTCTCCATTTGCCTGGTAGATCTTCCTCCATCCCTTTATTTTGAGCCTATGTATGTCTCTGCATGTGAGATGGGTCTCCTGAAGACAGCAGACTGATGGGTCTTGACTCTTTATCCAGTTTGCCAGTCTGTGTCTTTTAATTGGAGCATTTAGTCCATTTACATTTAAGGTTAATATTGTTATGTGTGAACTTGATCCTGCCATTATGATATTAACTGGTTATTTTGCTCATTAGTTGATGCAGTTTCTTCCTAGCCTCGATGGTCTTTACATTTTGGCATGTTTTTGCACTGGCTGGTACCGGTTGTTCCTTTCCATGTTTAGGGCTTCCTTCAGGGTCTCTTGTAAGGCAGGCCTGGTGGTGAGAAAATCTCTAAGCATTTGCTTATCTGTAAAGGATTTTATTTCTCCTTCACTTATGAAACTTAGTTTGGCTGGATATGAAATTCTGGGTTTAAAATTCTTTTCTTTAAGAACGTTGAATATTGGCCCCCACTCTCCTCTGGCTTGTAGAGTTTCTGCTGAGAGATCTGCTGTCAGTCTGTTTGGCTTCCCTTTGTGGGTAACCCGACCTTTATCTCTGGCTGCCCTTAAGATTTTTTCCTTCTTTTCAGCTTTGGTGAATCTGGCAATTATGTGTCTTGGAGTTGCTCTTCTGGACGAGTATCTTTGTGGCGTTCTCTGTATTTCCTGAATTTGAATGTTGGCCTGCCCTGCTAGATTGGGGAAGTTCTCCTGGATGATATCCTGTAGAGTGTTTTCCAATTTGGTTCCATTTTCCCCCTCACTTTCAGGCACCCCAATCAGACGTAGATTTGGTCTTTTTACGTAATCCCATACTTCTTGCAGGCTTTGTTCATTTCTTTTTCTTCTTTTTTCTTTTGGTTTCTCTTCTCGCTTCATTTCATTCATTTGATCCTCCATCGCTGATACTCTTTCTTCCAGTTGATTGAGTCGGTTACTGAAGCTTGTGCATTTGTCACGTATTTCTCGTGTCATAGTTTTCATCTCTGTCATTTCGTTTATGACCTTCTCTGCATTAATTAGTCTAGCTGTCAATTCTTCCACTCTTTTTTCAAGATTTTTAGTTTCTTTGCTCTGGGTATGTAATTCCTCCTTTAGCTCTGAGAGGTTTGATGGACTGAAGCCTTCTTCTCTCATCTCGTCAAAATCATTCCCTGACCAGCTTTGATCCGTTGCTGGCGATGGGCTGTGCTCCTTTGCAGGAGGAGATGTGCTCTTATTTTTTGAATTTCCAGCTTTTCTGCCCTGCTTTTTCCCCATCTTTGTGGTTTTATCTGTCTCTGGTCTTTGATGATGGTGACGTACTGATGGGGTTTTGATATAGGTGTCCTTCCTGTTTGATGGTTTTCCTTCTGACAGTCAGGACCCTCAGCTATAGGTCTGTTGGAGA
>NW_022299887.1:0-1799 GCF_002776525.5 Piliocolobus tephrosceles
GTTTTTTTCTTGTATATTTGTTTGAGTTCTTTGTAGATTCTGGAAATTAGCCCTTTGTCAGATGAGTAGATTGCAAAAATTTTCTCCCATTCTGTAGGTTGCCTGTTCACTCTGATGGTAGTTTCTTTTGCTGTGCAGAAGCTCTTTAGTTTAATGAGATCCCATTTGTCAATTTTGGCTTTTGCTGCCGTTGCTTTTGGTGTTTTAGACATGAAGTCCTTGCCCATGCCTATGTCCTGAATGGTACTACCTAGATTTTCTTCTAGGGTTTTTATGGTATTAGGTCTAACATTTAAGTCTCTAATCCATCTTGAATTAATCTTCGTATAAGGAGTAAGGAAAGGATCCAGTTTCAGCTTTCTACTTATGGCTAGCCAATTTTCCCAGCACCATTTATTAAATAGGGAATCCTTTCCCCATTTCTTGTTTTTCTCAGGTTTGTCAAAGATCAGATGGTTGTAGATGTGTGGCATTATTTCTGAAGGCTCCGTTCTGTTCCATTGGTCTATATCTCTGTTTTGGTACCAGTACCATGCTGTTTTGGTTACTGTAGCCTTGTAGTATAGTTTGAAGTCAGGTAGCGTGACGCCTCCGGCTTTGTCCTTTTGACTTAGGATTGTCTTGGCAATACGGGCTCTTTTTTGGTTCCATATGAACTTTAAAGCAGTTTTTTCCAATTCGGTGAAGAAACTCATTGGTAGCTTGATGGGGATGGCATTGAATCTATAAATTACCTTGGGCAGTATGGCCATTTTCACAATATTGATTCTGCCTATCCATGAGCATGGTATGTTCTTCCATTTGTTTGTGTCCTCTTTGATTTCACTGAGCAGTGGTTTGTAGTTCTCCTTGAAGAGGTCCTTTACATCCCTTGTAAGTTGGATTCCTAGGTATTTGATTCTCTTTGAAGCAATTGTGAATGGAAGTTCATTCCTGATTTGGCTCTCTGCTTGTCTGTTACTGGTGTATAAGAATGCTTGTGATTTTTGCACATTAATTTTGTATCCTGAGACTTTGCTGAAGTTGCTTATCAGCTTAAGAAGATTTTGGGCTGAGACGATGGGGTTTTCTAAATACACAATCATGTCATCTGCAAACAGGGACAATTTGACTTCCTCTTTTCCTAACTGAATACCCTTGATTTCTTTCTCTTGCCTGATTGCCCTAGCCAGAACTTCCAACACTATGTTGAATAGGAGTGGTGAGAGAGGGCATCCCTGTCTTGTGCCAGTTTTCAAAGGGAACTTTTCCAGTTTTTGCCCATTCAGTATGATATTAGCTGTGGGTTTGTCATAAATAGCTCTTATTATTTTGAGGTACGTTCCATCAATACCGAATTTGTTGAGCGTTTTTAGCATGAAGGGCTGTTGAATTTTGTCAAAAGCCTTTTCTGCATCTATTGAGATAATCATGTGGTTCTTGTCTTTGGTTCTGTTGATATGCTGGATTACGTTGATTGATTTGCGAATGTTGAACCAGCCTTGCATCCCAGGGATGAAGCCCACTTGATCATGGTGGATAAGCTTTTTGATGTGCTGCTGAATCCGGTTTGCCAGGATTTTATTGAGGATTTTTGCATCGATGTTCATCAGGGAGATTGGTCTAAAATTCTCTTTTTTTGTTGTGTCTCTGCCAGGCTTTGGTATCAGGATGATGCTGGCCTCATAAAATGAGTTAGGGAGGATTCCCTCTTTTTCTATTGATTGGAATAGTTTCAGAAGGAATGGTACCAGCTCCTCCTTGTACCTCTGGTAGAATTCAGCTGTGAATCCATCTGGTCCTGGGCTTTTTTTGGTGGG
>NW_022299889.1:0-2621 GCF_002776525.5 Piliocolobus tephrosceles
TCCAGAATCTACAAAGAACTCAAACAAATATACAAGAAAAAAACAAACAACCCCATCCAAAAGTGGGGAAAGGATATGAACAGACATTTCTCAAAAGAAGACATTCATACAGCCAACAGACACATGAAAAAATGCTCATCATCACTCACCATCAGAGAAATGCAAATCAAAACCACAATGAGATACCATCTCACACCAGTTAGAATGGCAATCATTAAAAAATCAGGAAACAACAGGTGCTGGAGAGGATGTGGAGAAATAGGAACACTTTTACACTGTTGATGGGATTGTAAACTAGTTCAACCATTATAGAAAACAGTATAGCAATTCCTCAAGGATCTAGAACTAGATGTACCATATGACCCAGCCATCCCACTACTGGGTATATACCCAAAGGATTACAAATCATGCTGCTGTAAAGACACATGCACACGTATGTTTATTGTGGCACTATTCACAATAGCAAAGACTTGGAATCAACCCAAATGTCCATCAGTGACAGACTGGATTAAGAAAATGTGGCACATATACACCATGGAATACTATGCAGCCATAAAAAAGGATGCGTTTGCGTCCTTTGTAGGGACATGGATGCAGCTGGAAACCATCATTCTTAGCAAACTATCACAAGAACAGAAAAGCAAACACCGCATGTTCTCACTCATAGGTGGGAACTGAACAATGAGATCACTTGGACTCAGGAAGGGGAACATCACACACTGGGGCCTATCATGGGGAGGGGGGAGAGGGGAGGGATTGCACTGGGGAGTTATACATGATATAAATGATGAATTGATGGGTGCTGACGAGTTGATGGGTGCAGCACACCAACATGGCACAAGTATACATATGTAACAAACCTGCACATTATGCACATGTACCCTAGAACTTAAAGTATAATAAAGAAAAAATAATAATAAAATAAAAAAAGAAAGTACACATGCACATCAAAACATTCACTGAATATAGATGCCATTAAATTCTCTTACTTACGTTACAAAGCAAAGGGCCAGTTCATAAACATTGTTCTAGTATGTATCAACTGCAAAAAAATATATTCCACAAAAAGGTTTTGAAGAAACATGGGAGTGGGATGTGCCCACATTAAGAGCAGAGCTTTTACAGGACCACCTGTCTCTCCAGCCGGCTCCCAGTGACCACTGAAAACAGCCGCTACCCTCAGAACAACAAGATGGTGTTGTTAATGATAACAATGGACCCTGGAATCTCATTCTCCTTGACCACCAGCGGAGGCGAAATCTGATGATGTCGCCATGGGTTGGCTTGGCCAGAAGTCCATTATCTTGAAGTCTCAGACACACTTTCCAAGTATCACAGTCTTTGGTTTCTTTAATAACAATAGTGTTTAATAATTCTTTTCCTCGCTGGGCTCAGTGGCTCACACCTGTAATCCCAACACTTTGGGAGGCTAAGGTGGGTGGATCACCTGAGGTCAGGAGTTTGAGCCCGGCCTGGCCAACATGGTGAAACTCTGTCTCTACTAAAAATACAAAAGTTAGCCGGGCATAGTGGTGCGTGCCTGTAATCCTAGCTACTTAGGAGGCTGAGGCAGGTGAATCACTTGAATCCAGGAGGCAGAGGCTGCAGTGAGCCAAGATCAAACCATTGCAATCCAGCCTGGGCAACCACAGTGAACCTGTGACTTAAGTAAATAAATAAATAAAATAATTATTTTCTTCTTACAGCAGTTACAACATCAGAAGGCAGCTTCATGGGTTCATTTCTCAAGATAATACCCATTTTTTTTTTCTGCATTTTCAGCAAGGTTTTCTTCTTCTAAAACTTCAAGGGCTACGATGGCCACTTGGCAGCCTAGTGGATTGCCACCGTATGTGGACCCATGTTCTTCTGGCTTAATGGTCAGCATTATGTTATCATTATCCACAGCAGCGCAGACACAGATTGTCAGCCCCCAGAAAGGGCCTTTCTAAGGAGGACTATATCAGGTCTGACTTTTTTTTTTTTTTTTTTTTTTTTTTTGAGACGGAGTCTCGCTCTGTCACCCAGGCTGGAGTGCAGTGGCCGGATCTCAGCTCACTGCAAGCTCTGCCTCCCAGGTTTACGCCATTCTCCTGCCTCAGCCTCCCGAGTAGCTGGGACTACAGGGGCCCGCCACCTCGCCCAGCTAGTTTTATGTATTTTTTAGTAGAGACGGGGTTTCACCGTGTTAGCCAGGATGGTCTCGATCTCCTGACCTCGTGATCCGCCCGTCTCAGCCTCCCAAAGTGCTGGGATTACAGGCTTGAGCCACCGCGCCCGGCCTGACATTTTCATGATCAACAATTAGCCATCTATCAGTTCTGGCCACTGCTGTCTGTATTTCATCAACAACAAACAGAACCAAGCTGGGATCATGAGATGGGACAAGAGTAAGTTAAAATACCACAAAGCTGGCCGGGCGCGGTGGCTCAAGCCTGTAATCCCAGCACTTTGGGAGGCTGAGACGGGCGGATCACGAGGTCAGGAGATCGAGACCATCCTGGCTAACACGGTGAAACCCCGTCTCTACTAAAAAATACATAAAACTAGCTGGGCGAGGTGGCGGGCGCCTGTAGTCCCAGCTACTCGGGAGGCTGAGGCAGGAGAATGGCGTAAACTCA
>NW_022299890.1:0-2098 GCF_002776525.5 Piliocolobus tephrosceles
AAGCAGGGCAGAAAAGCTGGAAATTCAAAAAATAAGAGCGCATCTCCCCCTGCAAAGGAGCACAGCCCATCACCAGCAATGGATCAAAGATGGTCAGAGAATGATTTTGACGAGATGAGAGAAGAAGGCTTCAGTCCATCAAACCTCTCAGAGCTAAAGGAGGAATTACGTACCCAGCACAAAGAAACTAAAAATCTTGAAAAATGAGTGGAAGAATTGACAGCTAGACTAATTAATGCAGAGAAGGTCATAAACGAAATGACAGAGATGAAAACCATGACATGAGAAATACGTGACAAATGTACAAGCCTCAGTAACCGACTCGATCAACTGGAAGAAAGAGTATCAGCGATGGAGGATCAAATGAATGAAATGAAGCGAGAAGAGAAACCAAAAGAAAAAAGAAGAAAAAGAAATGAACAAAGCCTGCAAGAAGTATGGGATTATGTCAAAAGACCAAATCTACGTCTGATAGGGGTGCCTGAAAGTGAGGGGGAAAATGGAACCAAATTGGAAAACACTCTTCAGGATATCATCCAGGAGAACTTCCCCAACCTAGCAGGGCAGGCCAACATTCAAATTCAGGAAATACAGAGAACGCCACAAAGATACTCCTCCAGAAGAGCAACTCCAAGACACATAATTGCCAGATTCACCAAAGTTGAAATGAAGGAAAAAATCTTAAGGGCAGCCAGAGAGAAAGGTCGGGTTACCCACAAAGGGAAGCCCATCAGACTGACAGCAGATCTGTCGACAGAAACTCTACAAGCCAGAAGAGAGTGGGGGCCAATATTCAACGTTCTTAAAGAAAAGAATTTTAAACCCAGAATTTCATATCCAGCCAAACTAAGTTTCATCAGTGAAGGAGAAATAAAATTCTTTACAGATAAGCAAATGCTTAGAGATTTTGTCACCACCAGGCCTGCCTTACAAGAGACCCTGAAGGAAGCCCTAAACATGGAAAGGAACAACCGGTTCCAGCCATTGCAAAAACATGCAAAAATGTAAAGACCATCGAGCCTAGGAAGAAACTGCATCAACTAATGAGCAAAATAACCAGTTAATATCATAATGGCAGGATCAAGTTCACACATAACAATATTAACCTTAAAGGTAAATGGACTAAATGCTCCAATTAAAAGACACAGACTGGCAAACTGGATAAAGAGTCAAGACCCATCAGTCTGCTGTCTTCAGGAGACCCATCTCACATGCAGAGACATACATAGGCTCAAAATAAAGGGATGGAGGAAGATCTACCAAGCAAATGGAGAACAAAAAAAAGCAGGGGTTACAATCCTAGTCTCTGATAAAACAGACTTTAAACCATCAAAGATCAAAAGAGACAAAGAAGGCCACTACATAATGGTAAAGGGATCAATTCAACAGGAAGAGCTAACTATTCTAAATATATATGCACCCAATACAGGAGCACCCAGATTCATAAAGCAAGTCCTTAGAGACTTACAAAGAGACTTAGACTCCCATACAATAATAATGGGAGACTTCAACACTCCACTGTCAACATTAGACAGATCAACGAGACAGAAAGTTAACAAGGATATCCAGGAATTGAACTCATCTCTCGCCAAGCGGACCTAATAGACATCTATAGAACTCTCCACCCCAAGTCAACAGAATATACATTCTTCTCAGCACATCACACTTATTCCAAAATTGACCACATAATAGGAAGTAAAGCACTCCTCAGCAAATGTAAAAGAACAGAAATTATAACAAACTGTCTCTCTGACCACAGTGCAATCAAACTAGAACTCAGGACTAAGAAACTCAATCAAAACCGCTCAACTACATGGAAACTGAACAACCTGCTCCTGAATGACTACTGGGTACATAACGAAATGAAAGCAGAAATAAAGATGTTCTTTGAAACCAATGAGAACAAAGATACAACATACCAGAATCTCTGGGACACATTTAAAGCAGTGTGTAGAGGGAAATTTATAGCACTAAATGCCCACAAGAGAAAGCAGGAAAGATCTGAAATTGACACTCTAACATCACAATGAAAAGAACTAGAGAGGCAAGAGCAAACACATTCAAAAGCTAGCAGAAGGCAAGAAATAACTAAGATCAG
>NW_022299891.1:0-2555 GCF_002776525.5 Piliocolobus tephrosceles
TTTAAATTTTGAGTATTGTAAACCTTAATGTAGCTGCTTAAAATGTTTGCCTGATTATCTGGAGATTGGCTAAACCTTTGGAGTGGTAATAATGAGTTGATCTATATGACTTTGCTTTATATGATGCAGTGAAAGTACTATAATTAAAACCTCTGCAGTTGGGTGCAGCAGGTGATTGGCCAAAAGAAATTCTGCCTTTTGGTTTTCTTGAACCAAACAAGGGAATAGAGTGTAGGCTGAAGTGGCAAATTCATTTCAGAGCACGCCAGAGCCCTCAACGATTGAGCAGTCTTCTCAGGTGAACGTGTAATGTGCCGTGAGTCTTGGCAAGCCTGGTCACTGATGTGTGCACATGACATCACGGAGCCACACCTAGGAAGATGTGGTTTCTGTAACAAGCTTTGGAAAAGCAAAGTTCAGCTTAATTATCCAATTTTGTGACAGAAAAATGTTTGACCAGGTGGCCAAGGACCTGATTGTCTCATGGTCGAGATGTGGTTATAAAATAGCCCTTACTTGGTGCCAATCAGTGTTGGTCCACAGTGATACTCCTCCAAACTCCTCCAACTTCACTGAATAGTTTGGAGACTGAAATGAGATGGAAAATCTTAAGGTGAAAATGGTTCTGGGGCACCTGGGAATATCCGCACACCTGTGGGTGTCCTCTTTAAGGTGGAAAGGGCTGCGGGGGGGGGGGCTCAGCAATATCCACACACCCGTGGCCATTGTGGCTGTCCCCTTTTCTGGTCAGTCATCTCTGTGTTCCCGCATTCAGGCTTTGGGACACTCATGAGCAGCTCGTCCCCTGGGCTGGTGAGGAAGGAGAGGGAGGTTGTTCTGAGGATCTGTCACCCTCTGCCCTGTCGTGAGCTGGGCAAGGCAGCAGCAGTGATCCCGGAGGAGTCTGGTCAGTGAGGGCTCTGACAGGAAGTGCCGAGGCTTGAGGTGGCTCTGCCAGTCGTAACCAAATGTCGTCCCTCTTATTTCCATGATTCCTTCTAGTTCTGTGCCTTGCACTGCAGAGTCTGTGTGTCTGTAAATACACATTGGTTTACAATACAGGTGTCCTCGTTCCCCTCTGGGGCTTGGGCCCAGGGAGTGAAGTGCAAGACCCCCTTACTGCTGGATGCCCACCAGCACGAGGCACTGCCTGCCCTGCTAACGAATGCCTACAGCGAGTCCTGGAAGCCCCCTCCTGAGCACCTGGCCTGTTGATGGTGTACACGGGAGACAGATGAGCTCCCCTTAACCCACGCTAAGCAGAGACTGGGGAGGTGGCGGCAGCACTGTCCCCCATGGTGCATCCTTGGTGCATGGAGGAAAAGTAGGTTCATGCTTAAAACAGCCCATCCTCTAAAAAGCAGAGTGACAACCACATTTACATCTGGAATCTTAACAAATGGCCCGTCTCTGAGAGAAGAACATGGCATGTATGTGTGTACCTCTGTTTTCTTTTGAGACAGTATTCCTCTGTCACCCAGGGTGGAGTGCGGTGGTGCCGTCTCAGCTCATTGCAAGCTCCACCTCCCGGGTTCACTCCCATTCTTCTGTCTCCTGCCTCAGCCTCCTGAGTAGCTGGGACTACAGGCACCCGCCACCACACCTGGCTAAGTTTTTGTGTTTTTAGTAGAGACGGGGTTTCACCGTGTTAGTCAGGATGTTCTCGATCTCCTGACCTCGTGATCCGCCCGCCTTGGCCTCCCAAAGCTCTGGGATTACAGCCGTGAGCCACGGCCCCGGGCCGTATATGTGTACCTCTTTACAAGTCTTGCCCCACCTTTGCATTTAAAAATTACTGAAAAACTTAAGGATGTAACTGACAAGAACTTCATAGGTTTCTCCAAGTAATCTGGAAAACTTAAGTGAACCCATAATGTATTTATTTCTATGAGTCCCACACTTGGATTTTAAAGGTGGGCAAAACATCTCTAAGTTCTTCAGCCTGATTTCCATGGAATCGTGAATGAAACATGCTGAAGCTGCCGTGTGGATTTTATGTGGCGGTGACAAGTGGGGCTGGTCATTAAACAACTGGTGGAATCCCTGTCCTTTCTGTGCTCCTGTTGGACACTAGGCACGTGCTTGGGTGTTTTCTCTCTCTCTCTCTGTGTGTGTGTCTGTGTGTGTGGACAAGATGAGGACAATTTCTGGATGATCCACACGGTGGTATATGCTCTTCTCTGTTAAAACGTGTCTTCTGCTGTTTCTACATAGACCAAGTGTTTCTTTCTCTTGCCTGTCTACATAAACGCTGTTGAACAAAAACTGTATTGTAGACATGTGAAGCTGAATTCCACACTATAAAGCAGATAGAGATGACTGTGTATAGTGTTTTGTGGAAGGAAGGTTTAAAATGATTTTTAGCTTTTTCCCTGAAGTAGGGAATAATTGTAACTTTCTCCCTGAAATAGGGAATAATGAAATGGGAAAATAATTAAGTTTTCCCATTTAATTGTTAGATTATATTTAATTATTTGTTAAATTATTCATGTATTGCAGGAGAAAAGGGAACTAGATCACCCCATGTACTCATGAAAATTTAAAGGGTATTGGCG
>NW_022299891.1:2655-8826 GCF_002776525.5 Piliocolobus tephrosceles
TTTTTTTTTTTTTTGGGGGGGGGGGGACAGTCTCACTCTGTTTCCCAGGCTGGGTGCAGTAGTGCAGTGACAGCTCCCTGCAACCCCAACCTTCCAGGCTCAAGTGATTTTCCTGCCTCAGCCTCCCCAACTGCTGAGATTTACAGGGATCAACCACCACACACAGCTTATCCCTCTTGGAGACTAGCTTTGAGTTTGGGCATTGAGTGAACTGTATTTTGGTTAATTCCCAAAGTTTCTCACTGTTTATCTTTAATTTGCTAAAAATCTAAATGTATTGTGAAACGCGTTACATTTCCTTAGCATTCACGGATTCCCTGTTAATGGGGCAGAGACGCAGAAGGCATTGGGACATCAGGGTTCCAGTTGAGTGCTTGCCCCGAACTTCCAGGAGCTCTGGGCTCTGTGGCCCCACGGGGTTCCTCTGTCCACTGAGGGGGCCGGGTTACCTGGAAGGTCCCTCCAGCCTCTGCTATTTTGCCCTTTTCAGGTTAACATCTCATCCTTGTCCTGGACAGCATTGCCTTTTGTTCACTGACCGACGAGTGAACAGCTGGTTGGTGGCCAGTGCTGCTTCCTTCAGCTAGGAGGTGGTGATGTGATTACACTTCCGTGGAACTTGGTTCTTGGTGTATGAAGGGTTCAGCTGTATCTTGATTTTTAATCTGGACCTCTGAATTGGTCTTTTGATTGCAAAGAGATTGCTTGCTGGATTTGTTTCTGAATATTTCATGGCTAACAGGAGAACCTCGTTTATCTGTGTGTTCTTTTAATGTGTTTTTGCCAGACATTTAAATGGGTGTCTTAGCCCTTAGCCCACTTTCTGTGTGTGGTGGATTCATTCTAATCATTGATGTGAAGTCTCTCTTCTATTAAGGCCAGAGGATGTGGGGTGCTGTCTCCCTAAACTCGGGGGAAATGGCATTGTTCTGTCCTCCTCCCTGGGAACGCTGGGGTTTCCAGGTCTCTGGACTTGGCTCCCACACTGGGAGAGTGGCTGTGGCTTCTGGAGCCCGTTTTGTGTGGGACTGACTCCTTCACTTGCTTTATTCCCCACAGTCTTTGCTGCTTTATGATGCAGGGGTGAGGGAGTCGGGCGCGGGGGCTGCGTCTGTGCCTGAAAGGCTCGATGTAGAAACTCCTCATGGGAAGGATGTTCCTTGAGGGCAGCTTGGAGTCTTTTCCTACTTTTAACAGAGCAGTAGCTATTCACATGGTTCTATTCTGCTAGTGTGTTTCAAAATAATGGGTGTAGAGTTACGAAGATGTCCGAGACACCCATGATGCACGCTGGGCCAGTGCCAGGCATTGTGCTCAGATGCCTTCAGACCACATTCAGACGCCAAAGATTCTTGCTTGGTTTTTCTCAAACTTATGAGAATCTAAAACACGAGCCACTGTGGATTTTCTCTTGAGAACCCTGTGCCTTTGCTTTGTTTTTTGGGAATGAATGACTTCATCAAGGGGAAAGAATTTGAGGAAGGAGCCTCTGAAGCTGGGAGGGGATGGGGAGGGGCGAGGGGCAGAGGGAAACGGAGCCTCTGTAGGGGGAGGAGCCGGGCTGGGGCGTCTCAGCATGATGCTCTCCCACCCCTGGCGCGAGGCCTCAGGGACTGACCAATTTTACCACAGGAAATGTGTATGATGATTGCGCGTCTGTTGTGTGGGCTGGCCATTTGGATTGAGGGAAGGTCCGTGTTGTGATTCCTTATTGATTCGAAGGTTGAAAAGTTTTGTGCTCAATACACGGGGCTCTTAGTGCGCTGGGAAATGTGATCACAGCTGCCTTCGGGGTGGGAAGGGCCCTCGAGGTCCTCAGTGGTCGCCAATGTCGGCCTTAGCCTCCCTGGGTGAGCTGCCCTCAGGGTGGGAAGGGAGGTCCTCGGTGGTGGCCGCTGCTGGCCTTCACCTCCCCGGGTGAGTGCTGCTCCATCCCCGCTGTCTCCGACTCCTTCCCTGGCACCTTCCTCGTTGGAGGCCGTGATCCATCAGCCTTGTCCACGCGTGTGCTGCAGACTAGTGCTGACTGCAGGCCCAGGGGTGGTCAGAGGAGGCCAGAGGAGGCCCTCGTGATGCGAAGCTAGACGTTTAATGAGTGCGCTGCTGAGTGCGTGAGCCGCCTCAGCCCAAGAGTCTGGGTAGGAGGGAACGGCCGGGTGGAGGGAAGACTGGACAGATGGGTGCTTTCCTCGGCCCCTGGGGGCACGGCCAGGTCCATGCTCAGACCTCCTGGTTTCTCCCATATTTCCATCAAAGCAAGGGAAGGACTCGGGGCACCCAGGGACCTCATGGGTATAAGCCATGTCCTCGCGTGGCCCCAGCTGTGGCCAGTGACGTTCTTCTCAACCTCAGGCTTATTGTGTATAAAAACACAAAGGGACAGAAGTAGTTCAAGGGCCTCTAAAGACTTAGGAAATTGTTAATAGGCCTACTTTTATGATTTATTTATTAAGAGCAAACCATGAAACAAACTCATTTCTGTTTGAAGAAATCTTTACTGTTCTCACTTGTGGCAAGCGACATTGATTCTTTGCTTAGTGAGAACGTTAGTGCCCTCCTGCCCAGCGCTGCTGCCTGGCGTGTCCTCAGCACACACCTCTGTCCGTTGGTCTCCGTTCACCTTTCCGCCTAGAATTGTGGGAGGGGCGCCGGATCTTAGGGCTAGAAAGAAACTCTGAAGACCACTTCTAGGGGCAGGTTTTAGTCAGGGCTCTCTAGAGAGCCAGCCAGCCGGGTGTGCGTGTGTCTCCAGAGGGGAGGCTTGTTGCAGGGCCTATGGAGCCCAAGAAGCCGCAGGACCCACAGCCTGGAAGCTAGAGTCCTGGGAGGGTGTGGTGTGAAGACTTGAGAAGCGGAGGGTGCAGATCCCACCCGGGTCTGAGGAGCTGAGGCCCAGGAGCACGGGCGGCAGAAGATGGATGTCACTGGCCCACAGCCAGACAGGTGGAGTGAGCCCAGTCTTCCCCGCCTTGCTGTTTTACTCGAGCCCTGGGTGGATAGGGTGGTGTCCCCTACACCGGCGAGGATGAGTCTCCACTCAGTCCAGAGGCAAACATGCATCTCACACAGAAATAATGCAGAACCAGCCATCTTGGGCACCCCGGGCACGCTCAGGTCGATGCACAAAACCAACGCTGTGCGTGGCCCTGACGTCTGCATGTTCGCATCACTTCACGCACATTGCTGGGTCATCTCGGTGAGTTTGTCAGCTCGTTGTGTGGTTCTGGGGGTCTTTGTTCCGGGTGGTGGTGGTGATGACAGGCTCCCCAGCGCCCCAGCTCAGATGTGGTAGGTGATGCCACCAATGGCTCCTTATTTCTCAGACACTTGAGCCGGGTGCTCTGTGTAGCCAGTTCCACCTGCAGCAGCATGTGTTCCCTCCGCCGAGTCCATCTGGAGTGTGAGCCTGCCTTGTGTTGAGATGCAGCCACCTTTCAGGGAGGAACTGTGTCCTGTTCGCATATGTCTCCTGTGGTGTATCTCATGGCTGAATAAGTAGCTATAGGATATCTTGGTGTCTGAATGATAGGTTCATTGGAAGGAAAACTTTATACTTTTTTTTCTTTTTGAGATGGAGTTTCACACTCAATGCCCAGGCTGAAGTGCAATGGCACGCTCTTGGCTCATTGCAACCTCTCTCCCTCCCAGGTGCAAGTGATTCTCCTCCCTCAGCCTCCCAAGTAGCTGGGGTTACAGGCATCTGCCACCATGCCTGGCTAATTTTTGTATTTTCATTAGAGACGGGGTTTCACCATGTTGGCCAGGCTGGTCTTAAACTCTTGACCTCAGGTGATGCACCCACCTCAGCCACCCGAAGTGCTGGGATTACGGCCATGAGCCACTGCACCCAGCAACTTAATACCCCACTTTTTTTTTTTTTTTTAATCATAATGGGCTTGTTAAATGCTTACGCTAATGCTTATTTTTTAAAATGTTATCTGTGACCTTTCAGGTTTTCATAGCATTTCTCCTGTGAAAATTTTAAAAAGGCCCTTTAGTCGTGGAGTGGGGGGAGAAGGAGTTATCCCTTTCAGCAGAGGGAGATGGAGGAACCAGGCCCTGGTGGGTCTGAGCCCAGGCAGTCACCCCAGCCTTGGTGCTTACTTAGGTCTGTTCTCCGTTCACTGTAGCAGCGTCCACTGTCATTGTCAGCTTAACAATAAGCTTTTTCCTCTTTCTATCCAGAATAGTTTGTTAACCATCATGTTAAGGTGTCGAGAATGATGGCTTTCAGGCCTCAGATATGACACAAGGAGTAAATACAGCTGACCCTGAACGACATGGGTTTTGAGCTTCGAAGGCTCACTTATGTTAACTTTTTTTTTCCAACCAAACCCTTATTGACGAAACCTGACTTTGTGGAGGGCCGATGTTTCCCACATGCGGTTCCATAGGGTGGCCGCAGGGTCCTGTGGATACGTAATTTTGGTAAACTCGGGGGGTGTTCTGGAATCCATGTCCCTGTGTATACAGAGTGACAACTGTAGCTTTTTAAAAGTTTGTGTCCTGCCTTGTCCTAAAAAGGCTCCAAGGTGGATGCAAAATTATTTCATTCTCTTGGTTTTCTCGGTGGGATATTGATGTTTATTCTTCAGTGTCTAAAATCCTGAGTGAAAAGAGTTAGTGCTTCAGGAACAAAGTCAGTCTGGAAACACATACTGAGATACCCACCTTTTCTTCATGGTTTCACAAAAGGTCATGATCATATTTTATTCAGTTGAACCGTGGCAAGCTGCCAATATTTGCTGATTTTGGCCAACAAAATGGCAAGTTCGTACGATATTAAAAACAAAGGCCTCTGGATGGGGAAAATAGGAATTGGTAAGAACCTGAAGTTGTCTGTCATGGCCTGTGAGTCACAGGTAAATAAACCTGCATGAGGGGACGTTGGCTGTACAGTATTTTCCTTCCATTTAGAGACTGGTAGAAAAAGGTCAATTCTATTCTGTTGGGTCCCTTTGCCTCACCTTTGCTGCATAGGAGACTTACCATTAATACTACTTGTCCCCAGTGCCCATGAGGCTGATGTAACATAGAAGAACTGTGGGTTGGTGGACGTGAACAGGCATTGGACACGCTGTGCACCTTGGGATGCATCTGAAAAGTGTGTGCTTGCAGCAGGTCTGCAGTGAGGGCTGTGTTCCATCTCCTCTCCCTTCTGTGGCTTTGTAGGCCTATGAAGTTTAACCTGGAAAGTGAAATTAGTTAATGCTGATGAGCTCCAGGTCAAAGCCGGAATCAGGCTCATTATTTCCTGTAGTGTTCACAGCAGCAGGTCGTAAACTCAACATGACCTGAAACACGGAGAGTCGAGGTTCTGCCCTGCTTTGTGACTCGGTTGGGTGTGGTCTTGAGAAAGTGAACATGGGTTTTCTTGACTGAGGGGCCCGAAGAGACCTGCTCTTCACTAGGGGTGTTGAATCATTGGGCCTTCCCGTCAGGAGGCAGCAGGGACTGGAGAAAGGCCCACATGCCCTCCAGTTTCCATATGTTGAAATGGTTGGTAGTTGGCCATGATGGGTCATTTGGGGAGGTAAGTGCGGGGTTCACATGGGGGTATGCAGTATTCTTAGGTGTCAGGTGCGAGAGCTGAATTTCTAGAAGCTGTGCAGATAGGAAAGGGCCTGTCAGGCAGTGCTGTTAACACGGAGTCGATTTAATGCGAGGTCTGCACCCTCCCTGGGTTCATGTCTGACCGGTGTCTCCCAGTCTGCAACAGGACATTCATATAACTCTGCGCCATCGCTCCACTCTGTAGACATCTGAGAATTTGTGTGCGGCTGCTCTCATAGTGAGTTCTAATAATGAACTGAGAAACAGTGAACAAAACCCTGAATGGGAGAGTAATGGTTTCACAGCCACTTCTGCCATGGTTGGAGTCACTCATAATAAACTGTGCTGGACTCATATGCAGAGCTCTGAATTTCAGAGGCCCTTTAAATCGGCAGCTAACCAGCTGATTCATTTAGAAGACGTTTGAGTCTCCCTTACCTGCCAGGGATATACGGTGTCAGACTCCAAGGTGACAGTTGCATTTCAAAACCACCCGTCAGAAAAATTGTCTTCCACGATACCCGTCCCTGGTGCCACAAAGGCTGGGGTCCTTAACCATCTGGAGGGATGTACCGTGTCAGACTCACTGTTGTCGATGGGCTGAAGCCCAGGTTTCCT
>NW_022299892.1:0-30126 GCF_002776525.5 Piliocolobus tephrosceles
ATCAGATGGTTGTAGATGTGTGGCATTATTTCTGAAGGCTCCGTTCTGTTCCATTGGTCTATATCTCTGTTTTGGTACCAGTACCATGCTGTTTTGGTTACTGTAGCCTTGTAGTATAGTTTGAAGTCAGGTAGCGTGACGCCTCCGGCTTTGTCCTTTTGACTTAGGATTGTCTTGGCAATACGGGCTCTTTTTTGGTTCCATATGAACTTTAAAGCAGTTTTTTCCAATTCGGTGAAGAAACTCATTGGTAGCTTGATGGGGATGGCATTGAATCTATAAATTACCTTGGGCAGTATGGCCATTTTCACAATATTGATTCTGCCTATCCATGAGCATGGTATGTTCTTCCATTTGTTTGTGTCCTCTTTGATTTCACTGAGCAGTGGTTTGTAGTTCTCCTTGAAGAGGTCCTTTACATCCCTTGTAAGTTGGATTCCTAGGTATTTTATTCTCTTTGAAGCAATTGTGAATGGAAGTTCATTCCTGATTTGGCTCTCTGCTTGTCTGTTACTGGTGTATAAGAATGCTTGTGATTTTTGCACATTAATTTTGTATCCTGAGACTTTGCTGAAGTTGCTTATCAGCTTAAGAAGATTTTGGGCTGAGACGATGGGGTTTTCTAAATACACAATCATGTCATCTGCAAACAGGGACAATTTGACTTCCTCTTTTCCTAACTGAATACCCTTGATTTCTTTCTCTTGCCTGATTGCCCTAGCCAGAACTTCCAACACTATGTTGAATAGGAGTGGTGAGAGAGGGCATCCCTGTCTTGTGCCAGTTTTCAAAGGGAACTTTTCCAGTTTTTGCCCATTCAGTATGATATTAGCTGTGGGTTTGTCATAAATAGCTCTTATTATTTTGAGGTACGTTCCATCAATACCGAATTTGTTGAGCGTTTTTAGCATGAAGGGCTGTTGAATTTTGTCAAAAGCCTTTTCTGCATCTATTGAGATAATCATGTGGTTCTTGTCTTTGGTTCTGTTGATATGCTGGATTACGTTGATTGATTTGCGAATGTTGAACCAGCCTTGCATCCCAGGGATGAAGCCCACTTGATCATGGTGGATAAGCTTTTTGATGTGCTGCTGAATCCGGTTTGCCAGGATTTTATTGAGGATTTTTGCATCGATGTTCATCAGGGAGATTGGTCTAAAATTCTCTTTTTTTGTTGTGTCTCTGCCAGGCTTTGGTATCAGGATGATGTTGGCCTCATAAAATGAGTTAGGGAGGATTCCCTCTTTTTCTATTGATTGGAATAGTTTCAGAAGGAATGGTACCAGCTCCTCCTTGTACCTCTGGTAGAATTCAGCTGTGAATCCATCTGGTCCTGGGCTTTTTTTGGTGGGCAGGCTATTAATTGTTGCCTCAATTTCAGAGGCTGCTATTGGTCTATTCAGGGATTCAACTTCTTCCTGGTTTAGTCTTGGAAGAGTGTACGCGTCCAGGAAATTATCCATTTCTTCTAGATTTTCTAGTTGATTTGCGTAGAGGTGTTTATAGTATTCTCTGATGGTAGTTTGTATTTCTGTGGGGTCGGTGGTGATATCCCCTTTATCATTTTTTATTGCGTCTATTTGATTCCTCTCTCTTTTCTTCTTTATTAATCTTGCTAGCGGTCTGTCAATTTTGTTGATCTTTTCAAAAAACCAACTCCTGGATTCATTGATTTTTTGGAGGGTTTTTTGTGTCTCTATCTCCTTCAGTTCTGCTCTGATCTTAGTTATTTCTTGCCTTCTGCTAGCTTTTGAATGTGTTTGCTCTTGCCTCTCTAGTTCTTTTAATTGTGATGTTAGAGTGTCAATTTTAGATCTTTCCTGCTTTCTCTTGTGGGCACTTAGTGCTATAAATTTCCCTCTCCATACTGCTTTAAATGTGTCCCAGAGATTCTGGTATGTTGTATCTTTGTTCTCATTGGATTCAAAGAACATCTTTATTTCTGCTTTCATTTCGTTATGTACCCAGTAGTCATTCAGGAGCAGGTTGTTCAGTTTCCATGTAGTTGAGCGGTTTTGATTGAATTTCTTAGTCCTGAGTTCTAGTTTGATTGCACTGTGGTCAGAGAGACAGTTTGTTATAATTTCTGTTCTTTTACATTTGCTGAGGAGTGCTTTACTTCCAATTATGTGGTCAATTTTGGAATAAGTGTGATGTGGTGCTGAGAAGAATGTATATTCTGTTGACTTGGGGTGGAGAGTTCTATAGATGTCTATTAGGTCCGCTTGGTGCAGAGATGAGTTCAATTCCTGGATATCCTTGTTAACTTTCTGTCTCGTTGATCTGTCTAATGTTGACAGTGGAGTGTTGAAGTCTCCCATTATTATTGTATGGGAGTCTAAGTCTCTTTGTAAGTCTCTAAGGACTTGCTTTATGAATCTGGGTGCTCCTGTATTAGGTGCATATATATTTAGGATAGTTAGCTCTTCCTGTTGGATTGATCCCTTTACCATTATGTAATGGCCTTCTTTGTCTCTTTTGATCTTTGATGGTTTAAAGTCTGTTTTATCAGAGACTAGGATTGCAACCCCTGCTTTTTTTTGTTCTCCATTTGCTTGGTAGATCTTCCTCCATCCTTTTATTTTGAGTCTATGTATGTCTCTGCATGTGAGATGGGTCTCCTGAAGACAGCAGACTGATGGGTCTTGACTCTTTATCCAGTTTGCCAGTCTGTGTCTTTTAATTGGAGCATTTAGTCCATTTACATTTAAGGTTAATATTGTTATGTGTGATCTTGATCCTGCCATTATGGTATTAACTGGTTATTTTGCTCATTAGTTGATGCAGTTTCTTCCTAGGGTTTACTGGAACCGTGTTCCAACTGTGTCTTATGAGAGGAAAGTTATAACCTCCTGAGTGTAATACACACATAATCAAGCAGTTTCTCAGAAAGCTTCTCTCCAGTTTTTATCTGGGTATATTTCCTATTTCACCATAGACCCAAAGGTGATCCCAAATATCCCTTCGTGGATCCATCCACGAGTGAGTTTCCCAGCCGTGCAATGTAAAGAAAGCTTCATCTATGTGAGATGAGTAAACATAGCAAAAAGCAGATTCACAGAAACCTTCTTTCCAGTTCTTATCTGAAGATATTTCCTTTTACACCATAGTCCCGTATGTGCTCCCGAAGGTCCCTTCCAGGATCCGTCCATGACAGTTTCCAAGTGCGTAATGTAAAGAAAGCTTAACCTATGTTAGATGATTACATATATCGCAGAGTAGTTTCTGAGAAACTTCTTTCCAGTTTTTGTCTCAGGCTATTTCCCTTTTCACCATCGGCATCAACATGCTCCCGAATATCACTTGGTACCATTTCTCCAAATGGGTTTCCCTGACGCTGTATGAAAGGGAGGTATAACGTTGTGAATGGAATGCACACGTCACAAAGCAGTTCCTCAGAAAGCCTCTCTCCAGCTTCGGTATAAACATATTTCCTTTTTCACAGAAAGCCTCAAAACGCGCCCGAATATCCCATCGCATGGTAAACGTACACAGGGTTAGAAAACTGCTCAATGAAGGGAGAGGCTTAAATGAGTGAGAGGAATTAAGATGACACAGAGCAGTTTCACAGAAAACTTCCTCTGGATTTTACCTGAGGATATTTCTTTCTCCATGTTCTAAGAATCATTCCCAAATGTCCTTCCTCAGATGCCACAAAAACAGTGATTTCAAGCTGCTCAATCCAAAGAATGGTTTAACTCTACGAAACGAATACACACATCAGAAAGCAGTTTCTCAGAAAGTTTCTCTGCAGGTTTCATTGGAAGACGTTTCCTTGCTCACCACAAGCCTCTGTGCATCACTAAATATCCCTTCACAGACTCTTCAAAGACAGCATTTCGAAACTGGGTAACATAGATTAAGCATTACCTCTGTGAAGTGAATGCACATATCAGAGAGCAGATTCTTGGAACGCTTCTTCCTCATTTTATTTCAGTATATTTCCCTATTCACCATAGTCCTCACTGCGCTCTGAAATATCTCTTTTTCGGTTTCACAGGAACATTGTCCAAACCCCGCGTTGTGAGAAAAGAGTATAACTCCCTGAGTGGAATGCATACATCACAAAGTTGTTTCTCAGAAAGCTTCTATCCAGTTTTTATATGACGATATCTCCTCTTTCAACATATGCCTGAATTTGCTGGCGAATGCCTCTTCGCGGATCGGTGCATGACGGAGTTATCAAACTGCATAATATAAGAAAAGTTTTAACTATGCGTGATGAATAAATATATTTAACACAAAGCAATTTCAGAGAAATTTTCTTTCCAGTTTTTGTCTGAGGATATTTCCTTTTCACCATAGCCATCCCTATATTCCCGAATGTCTCTTGGTAGCTTTTTCTCTGAAAGGGATTCTGGAATCCTCTATGAGAAGAAGGGCATATTTCGGTGAGTGGAACACACATGCCACAATGCAGCTCGTCAGAAAGCTTGTCTCCAGTTTCAATCTAAAGACGTTTTCTTTCTCACTGTAAGCCTCAAATCACTCCTGATTATCCCTTCACGGACTAAACAAAAACAGTGTTCTGATACTGCTCTATGAAAAGGGAAGCTTAACTGTGGGAGCAGAATTCAGGTGACATAGAGCAGTTTCACAGAAAGCTTCCTTCTGTTTTCCACCTCCAGTTATTCCTTTTTCAGTATATTCTAAAGAGCATTTCCAAATGTCCTTTCTCAAAAACCACAGAATGAGTGATTTCAAACTGCTCAATCCAAACAATGTTTTAACTCTATGAGATGAATACATACACTCAAAGATTTGCAAAGAAGGATTCTCTCTGATTTTCAATGGAAGACATTTCCTTGTTCGACAGAGGCCTCCGATTGCCACTTAATATTCCTTCGCAGAACACTCAAAGACCGACATTCAAACTGGGAAATGTAGAGTAAGCTTTATCCCTCTGAAAAAAATGGACATGTCAGACAGCAGTTTCTTCGAGTGTTTCTTTCTGTTTTTTACTGGACGACATTTCACTTTTTGCCATAGTCTTCAATGTGCTCCCAATATCACACTTTTTGTTTTACAGGAACTGTGTTCAAACTGTGCCTTATGAGAAGAAAGTTATAACTCCCTGAGTGGAATGCACACATCACCAAGCAGTTTCTCAAAACGCTTCTCTCCAGTATTTATCTGAGTATATTTCCTATTTCAACATAGGCCGCTGCTTTCCTGTTTTTATCTGAAGATATTCACTTCTTCACCATACTCCTGAATGAGCTCCCGAAGGTCCCTTCGTGAATCCGTCCATGACAGCTTCCAAGCTGCATAATGTAAAGAAATCTTTATCTATGTGAGATGATTACATATATCACAGAGTAGTTTCCTAGTATTTGTGGTCTGAGGCTATTTTCCTATTAATAATCGCCATCAACATGCTCCCAAATATCACTTGGTAACTGTTTCTCCAAAAGGGTTTCCCCTATGCTGCACGAGAAGTGAGATATAACACTGTGAAAGGAATGCACATGTCACAAAGCAGTTCCTCGGAAATTTTCTCTCCAGTTTTGTTTTGAACATATTTCTTTTTCACCGTAAGCCTGAAAGTACTCCCGAATATCCTATCACAAGCTAAATATACACAGAGTTAGAAAACTGCTCAATGAAAAGAAACGCTTAACTGAGTGGGAGGAATTAAGACAACACAGAACAGTTTCATAGAAAGCTTCCTTCTGGATTTTACCTGAGGATATTTCTTTCTCCGTATTCTAAGGATCGTTCCCAAATGTCCTTCCTCAGATGCCACAAAAACAGTGATTTCAAGCTGCTGAATGCAAGGAATGGTTTAAGTCTAGGAGACAAAAACACACCTCACAAAGCAGATGCTCCGAAAGTTTCTCTGCAGGTTTCATCGGAAGATGTGTCCTTGCTCACCACAAGTCTCCAGGCGTCACTAAGTATCCCTTCTCAGATTCTTGAAAGACAGAGTTTCGAAACTGGGCAACATAGAGTAAGCATTAACTCTGTGAAGTGAATGCACATATCAGAGTGCAGATTCTTGGAATGCTTCTTCCTCGATTTAATTTCGGTATATTTCACTATTCACCATAGTCTTCAATGCGCTCCAAAATATCACCTTTTCGGTTTCACAGGAACAGTGCTCAAACACTGTCTTGTGAGAAAACAGGTATAACATCCATACATCAAAAAGTAGTTTCTCAGAAAGCTTCTATCCAGTTTTTATCTGAATATATCCCCTCTTTCACCATAGGCCTGAATGTGCTCCCGAATGTCCCTTCGCAGATCCGAGTATGATGGAATTTCCAAACTGCGTAATATCAGAAAAGTTTTAACTATGCGAGTTGATTAAATATATCTAACACAAAGCAGTTTCACAGAAATCTTCTTTCCAGTTTTTGTCTGAGGATATTTCCTTTTTCACCAAAGCCCTAATTATACATTTGAATGTCTCTTGGTAGCTCCTTTTCTGAAAGGGATTCTGGAATCCTCAAAGAGAAGTAAGGTATATTTCTGTGAGTGGAATGCATGTGTAACAAAGCAGCTCCCCAGAAAGCTTCTCTTCAGTTTCTCTCTGAAGACGTTTCATTTCTCACCGTCAGCCTCAAAGCGCTCATGAATATCCCCTTGCAGACTAAACAAAAACAGTGTTATGATACTGCTTAATGAAAAGAGAAGCTTAACTATGTGAGTGGAATTCACGTGACACAAAGCTGTTTCACAGAAAGCTTCCTTCTGGTTTCTCTTTGAGGTTATTTCTTTTTCAGGATATTCTAAAGAGTGTTTCCAAATGTCCTTTCTCAGATTCCACAGAAACAGTGATTTCAAACTGCTCAGTCCGAAGAATGATTTAACTCTATGAGATGAATGCAAACATCACAAAACAGTTGCGCAGAAAGTTTTTGCCCATTTTTCGACAGAAGACGTTTTCTTGCTCAACCCAGGCCTCAAGTTGCCACTAACTATCCCATCGCAGAACTCTCAGACACTGAATTTCAAACTCTGAATTGTAGTGCAAGCTTTAACACTGTGAAAAGTATGGATATGTCAGAGAGCAGATTCTTCAAGTGCTTCTTTCTGTTTTTTATTGGACGACATTTCACTTTTTGCCACAATCTTCAATGTGCTTCAAATATCACTCTTTTCGTTTTACAGGAACAGTGTTCAAACTGTGCCTTATTAGAAGAAAGTTATACCTCCCTGACTGGATTGCACACATCACCAAGCAGTTTCTCAAAAAGCTTCTCTCCAGTTTATATCTGAATTTATTTCCTATTTCACCATAGGCAAGAATGTGATCCCAAATATCCCTTCGCAGATCCATCCCCGAGTGAGTTTCCAAGCCACGTAATGTGAAGGAAGCTTCAACAATGTGAGATGAACCAATATAGTGAAAAGCAGATTCACAGACAGCTTCTTTCCAGTTTTTATCTGAAGATATTTTCTTTTTCTCCATGGTCCTGAATGTGCTCCTGAATGTCCCATCGTGGATCTGTCCATGACAGTTCCCAAGCTGTGTAATGTAAAGAAAGGTTTATCTATGTGATATGATTACACATATCACAGAGTAGTTTCCTACAAAGCTTCATTCCGGTTGTTATATGAGCTATAACTTCCTGAGTGGAATGCACACATCAGAAAGCAGTTTATCAGAAAGCTTCTCTCCAGTTTTTAACTGGCTATATTTCCTATTTCACCTTAGGCCCAAATGTGATCCCAAATATCCCTTCGCAGATCCATCCACGAAGGAGTTTCCAAGCTGTGTAATGTAAACAAGTTTCAATGATGTGAGATGAAGAAATATAGCAAAAAGCAGATACACAGAAATCTTCTTTCCCGTTTTTAGCAGAAGGTATTTCGCTTTTCTCCATAGTCCTGAATGTTCTCCCGAAGGTCCCTTCATGGATCCGTCAATGACAGTTTCCAAGCTGCGTAATGTAAAGAAAGCCTTATCTCTGTGACATGATTACACATATCACAGAGTAGTTTCCTAGAAAGCTTCTTTCCTGTTTTTGTCTGAGGCTATTTCCCTTTTCACCATCGGCATCAACATGCTCCCGAATATCACTAGGCACCTTTCTTCCAAAAAGGTTTCCCCGACACTGTATGAGAAGAGAGGTATAAGATTGTGAATGGAATGCACACGTCAGAAAGCAGTTCCTCAGGAAGCTTCTCTCCAGTTTCGCTCTGCACATAATTCCTTTTTCACCATAAGGCTCATTTTGCTCCCGAATATTCCATCACACTCTAAACATACAAAGGGTTAGAAATCTGCTCAAAGGAAAGAGTGGCTTAAATGAGTGAGAGGAATTAAGACGATACAGAGCAGTTTCACAGAAAGCTTCCTACTGGATTTTTCCTGAGCATATTACTTTTACCATATTCTAAGGATCGTTCCCAAATGTCCTTCCTCAGATACCACAAAAACAGTGATTTAAAGCTGCTCAATACAAAGAATGTTTAAACTCTAGGAAACGAATACACACATCGCAAAGCAGCTGCTCACAAAGTTTCTCTGCAAGTTTCATCAGAAGACGTTTTCTTGCTCACCACAAGGCTCCATGCGTCAGTAAATATCGCTTCACAGATCCCTCAAGGACAGAGTATCGAAACTGGGCAATATAGAGTAAGTATTACCTCTTTGAATTTAAAGCACACATCAGAGAGCAGATTCTTGGAACGCTTCTTCCTCTATTATATTTCAGTATATTTCACTATTCCCCATAGTCATCAATGTGCCCCGAAATATCACTTTTTCGGTTTCACAGGAACAGTCTTCAAACGCTGCCTTGTGAGAAAAGAGGTATGACTCCCTGAGTGGAATGCATACATCACAAGGTAGTTTCTCAGAAAGCGTCTATCCAGTTTTAATATGAAGATATCTCCTCTTTCACCATAAGCCTGAATGGGCTCCCAAATGTCCCTTCGCGGATCTGTGTCAGACGGAGTTTCCAAACTGCATAATATGAGAAAAGTTTAAACTATGTGACATGAATAAATATATCTGACACAAAGCAGATTTACAGAAATATTCTTTCCAGTTTATTTCTAAGGATATATCCTTTTTCACCACAGCCGACCCTGTACTCCCTATTGTCTCTTAGTAGCTTTTTCTCCAAAAGGGATTCCGGAATCCTCTATGGGAAGAAATGTATACTTCTGTGAATGGAATGCACACGTCACAAAGCAGGTCCTCGGAAAGCTTCTTTCCAGTTTCTATCTGAAGACGTTTACTTTCTCACCGTAAGCCTCAAAGCGCTCCTGAATATCCCTTCGCTGACTAAACAAAAACAGTGTTATGATACTGCTCAATGAAAAGAGAAGCTTAACTGTGTGAGTGGAATTCACGAGACACAGAGCAGTTTCAAACAAAGCTTCCTTCTGGATTCTCTCTGAGGTTATATATTGTTCAGAATATTCTAAACGGCATTTCCAAATGTCCTTCCTCAGATGCCACAAAAAAAGTGATTTCATGCTGCTCAATCCAAAGAATGGTTTACCTCTATGAGACTAATACACGCATTGCAAAGCAGTGGCTCAGAAAATTTATCTGCAGGTTTCATCGGAAGATGTTTCCTTGCTCACCGGAAGCCTCTGGGGGTCCTTAAATATCACTTCACAGATCTTTCAAAGACAGAGTTTTGAAATTGGGCAACATAGAGTAAGCATTAACACTTTGAAGTGAATGCACACATCAGAGAGCAAATTCTTGGAAGGCTTCTTCCTCGATTTTATTTCAGCATATTTCACTATTTGCCATAGTCATCAATGCGCCCCGAAATATCACTTTTTCGGTTTCACAGGAACAGTGTTCAAACGCTGCATTGTGAGAAAAGAGGTGTGACTCCCTGAGTGGAATGCATATATAACAATGTACTTTCTCAGAAAGCTTCTATCCAGTTTTAATCTGAAGGTATATACTCTTTCATTGTACTTGTGAATATGCTCCCCAATGTCCCTTCGTGGATCCATGCATGACAGAATTTCCAAACTGCGTAATATGAGAAAAGTATTAACTATGCTAGATGAATAAATATATCTAACACAAAACAGTTTCACAGAAATCTTCTTTCCACTTTTTGTCTGAGGATATTTCCTTTTTCACCACAGTGGTCCCTTTATACCGAATGTCTCTGGGTTGCTATTTCTCCAAAAGGGATTCCGGAATCCTCTCAGAAAATAAATATATACTTCTCTGAGTGAAAAGCACACATCACAACGCAGGTCCTCAGAAAGCTTCTCTCCAGTTTCTGTCTGAAGACGTTTCCTTTCTCACCATAAGCCTCCAAGTGCTCCTGAATATCCCTTCGCAGACCAAACAAAAACAGTGTTATCATACTGCTCAATGAAAAGAGAAGCTTAACTGTGTGAGCCGAATTTACATGACATTGAGCTTATTCACAGAAAGCTTCCTTCTGGTTTCTATCTGAGGTTATCTCTTTTTCAGGATATTCTAAAGATCGTTCCGAAAAGTCCTTTCTCAGATTCCCCAGAAACAGTGATTTCAAATTGCTCAATCTGAAAAATGATTTAACTCTGTGAGATAAATACAAACATCACAAAATATTTGCGCAGAAAGTTTCTCTTCAATTTTCGATGGAAGACATTTTCTTGCTTGACACAGGCCTCCGGTAGCCACTTAGTATCCCTTTGCAGAATCCTCAAAGACCGACTTTCAATCTGGAAAATACAGAGTAAGCTTTAAGCATGTGAAAAAATGTACAGGTCAGAGAGCAGTTCCTTTGAGTCGTACTTTTTGCTTTTTATTGGACTATGTCTCACTTTTTGGCATAATCTGCAATGTGCTCCGAATATTACTCTTTTGGTTTGACAGGAACAGTGTTTAAACTGTGCCTTATGAGAAGAAAGTTATAACTTCCTGAGTGGAAAGCACATGTCACTAAGCAGTTTCTCAAAAAGCTTCTCTCCAGTTTATATCTGACTATATTTCCTATTTCACCATAGGCCCGAATGTGATCCCAAATATCCCTTCACGGGTCCATGAACGAGGTAGTTTCCAAGGTGCGTAATGTAAAGAAAGCTTCATCTATGTGAGACGAATAAAGATAGCAAAAGCAGATTCACAGGAAGCTTCTTTCTCGTTTTTATCTGAAGATGTTTCCTTTTTCACCATAGTCCAGAATGTGCTCACGAAGCTCACTTCATGGATCTTTCCATGACAGTTTCCAAGCTGTGTAATGTAAAGTAAGCTTTATCTATGTGAGATAATGACACATATCACAGAGTAGTTTCCTAGAAAGCTTTTTTCCCATTTTTTCTGAGGACATTTCCCTTTTTGCAATCAGCATCAACATGCTCCCGAATATCACTTGGTACCTGTTTCTCCAAAGGGGTTTAGCCTACGCTGTATGAGAATAGAGGTATAACACTGTGAATGGAATGCACACGTCACAAAGCAGTTCCTAGGAAAGCTTCTCTCCAATTTCGGTCTGAACGTATTTCCTTTTTCACCATAAACCTCAAAGGGCTCCCGAATATCCCATCACTCGCTACACGTACATAGGGTTAGAAAACTGCTCAATGAAAAAGGAGGCTTAACTGAGCAGGAGGAAATAAGACGACCCAGAAGAGTTTCACAGAAAGCTTCCTTCTGGATTTTACCTTAGGATATTTCTCTCCCCATATTCTAAGGATCGTTTTGAAATGTCCTTCCGCCGATGCCACAAAAACAGTGATTTCAAGCTGCCCAATCAAAAGAGTTGTTTACCTCTATGAGACGAATATACACATTGCAAAGCAGTTGCTCAGAATGTTTCTCTGCAGGTTTCATCAGAAGACATTACCTTATTCACCACAAGCCTCCGGGCGTCACTAAATATCCCTTCACAGATTCTTTAAAGACAGACTTTCGAAACAGGGCAACATAGAGTAACCATTAACTCTGTGATGTGAATGCACATATCAGAGAGCAGATTCTGGAAACGCTTCTTCCTCAATTTTATTTCGGTATATTTCACTATTCGCCATAGTCCTCAATGCGCACTGAAATATGACATTTTCGGTTTCAAAAGAACAGTGTTCCAACACTGTGCTGTGGGAAAAGAGGTATAACTCTCTGAGTGGACTGCATACATCAGAATGTACTTGCTCAGAAAGCTTCTATCCAGTTTCTATCTGAAGATATGTCCTCTTTCACCATAGGCCTGAATGTGCTCCCGAATGTCACTTCGCGGATCCATGCATGATGGAGTTTGAAAACTGCTTTATATAAGAAAAGTTTTCACTAGGCGAGATGAATAAACATATGTAACACAAAGCAGGTTCACAGAAATATTCGTTCCAGTTTTTCTCTTAGGATATTTCCTTTTTCATCCGAGCCTTATCTATACTCCCGAATGTCTCCTGCTAGCTTTTTCTCCAAAAGAATTTCCAGAATCCTCTAGGAGAAGAAAGGTATATTTCTGTGAGTGGAATGCACACGTGGCAAAACAGCTCCTCAGAAAGCTTCTCTCCAGTTTGTATCTGAAGACTTTCCTTTCTTACCATGAGACTCAAAGTGCACCTGAATATCACTTCTCAGACGAAATGAAAACAGTGTTATGATACTCCTCAATGAAAAGAGAAGCTTAACTATGTGAGTAGAATTCACGTGACACAGAGCAGTTTCACAGAATCTTCCTTCTGGTTTCTCTCTGAGGTATTTCTTTTTCAGTATATTCTAAGGAACGTTTCCAAATGTCCTTTCTCAGATTCCACGGAAGCAGTGATTCCAAATGCTTAATCCAAAGAATGATTTAACTCTATAAGATGAATACAAAGATCACAAAAGAATTGGACGGAAAGATTCTCTCCGATTTTCGATTGAAGACATTTCCTTGCTAGACACAGTCCTCCAGTTGCCAATTACTATCCCTTCGCAGAACTCTCAAACACCGACTTGCAAACTGGGAAATGTAGAAGAAGCTTGAACCCTGTGAAAACAATGGACATGCCACAGAGCAATTTCTTCGAGTGCTTCTTTCTGTTTTTTTATTGTACGACATTTCACTCTTTGCCATAGTCTTCAATGTGCTCCGAATATCACTCTTTTGGTTTACAAAAACAGTGTTCAAACTGTGCCTTATGAGAAGAAAGTTATATCTCCCTGAGTGTAGTGCTCACATCACCAAGCAGATTCTCAGAAAGCTTTTTGCAGTTTTTATCTGACTACATTTCCTATTTCAACATAGACTCGAATGTGATCCCAAATATCCTTTCACGGATCCTTCCACGAGGGAGTTTCCAAGTTGCCTAAGGTAAAGAAAGCTTCAACTATGTGAGATGAATAGACATAGTAAAAAGCAGATTAACAGAAAGCTTCTTTCCAGTTTTTATCTGAAGATATTTCCTTTTTCACTGTAGCCCTGAATGTGGTCCCAAAGGCTCCTTCATGAATCCGTCCATGACAGTTTCCAAGCTGCGTAATGTAAAGAAAGCATTAACTATGTGAGATGATTACACATATCACAGAGTCGTTTCCTAGAAAGCTTCTTCATAGTTTTTGTCTGTGGCTATTTCCCTTTTCACCATCGGCATCAACATACTCCCGAATATCATTTGATACCTGTTTCTCCAAAAGGCTTTCCCCGACGCCTTTGAGTGCTTCTTTCTTTGAGTGCTTGTTTCTGTTTTTTATTGGTCGACAATTCACTTTTTGCCATAGTCTTCTATGTGCTCAGAATATCACTCTTTTGGTTTTGCAGGAACAGTGTTCAAACTGTGCCTTATGAGAAGGAAGTTATAACTCCATGAGTGAAATGCACACAGCACCAAACAGTTTCTCAGAAAGCTTCTCTCCAATTTTTATCAGACTATATTTCCTATTTCACCATAGGCCCGAATGTGATCTCAAATATACCTTCACAGATCCATCCACGAGAGATTTTCCAATCTGTGTAATGTAGAGAAAGCTTCACCTATGTGAGATGAATAAACATAGCAAGAAGCAGATTCACAGAAAGCTTCTATCCAATGTCTATCTGAAGATATTTCCTTTCTCTCCATCGTCCTGACTGTGCTCCTGAAGGTCCCTTCGTGGATCTGTCCATGACAGTTTCCAAGCTGTGTAATGTAAAGAAGACTTTATGTGAGATGATTGCACATATCATAGAGGGGTTACCTAGAAAGTTTCTTTCCAGGTTTTGTCGAGGCTATTTCCCTTTTCACCATCGACATCAACATACTCCCGAATATCACTTGGTACCTTTTCCTCCAAAATATTTCCTTGAACTATATGAGAAGAGAGGTATAACTCTGTGAGTGGAACGCTCACGTCACAAAGCAGTTCCTCGGAAAGCTTCTCTCCAGTTGTGATCTGAACATATTTCCTTCTTCACCGTAAGCCTCAAAGTGCTTCTGAGTGTCCTACCACACGCTAAACATACACAGGGTTAGAAAGCTGCTCAATGAAATGATGGACTTAAATGAGTGAGAGGAATTAAGACGACAAAGAGCAGTTTCAAAGAAAGCTTCCTAGTGGATTTTTCCTGAGGCTATTTCTTTCTCCATAATCTAAGGATCATTCCCAAATATTATTCCACAGAATCCAAAAAAACAATGATTTCAAGCTGCACCCTCAAAAGAATGGTTTAACTCTATGAGACAAATACACACATCGCAAAGTAGTTGCTGAGAAAGTTTCCCGGCAAGTTTCATCGAAAGACGTTTCCTTGCTCACCACAAGCCTCCAGCCGTCACTACATATCCCTTCACAGATTCTTCAAAGACAGAGTTTTGAAACTGGGCAATATAGAGTAAGCATTAACTTTGCCAAGTGAATGCACATATCAGAGAGCAGATTCTTGGAACGCATCTTCCTCGATGTTATTTCAGTATATTTCACTCTTTGCCATAGTCCTCAATGCGCTCTGAAATGTCACTTTGTGATATGATTACACATATCACAGAGTAGTTTCCTAGAAAGCTTCTTTTCAGGTTTTGTCTGAGGCTATTTCCCTTTTCACCATCGGCATCAACATGCTGCCGAATATCAGATGGTACCTGTTTCTCCAAAAGGGTTTCCCCAAGGCTGTATGAGAAGAGAGGTATAACACTGTGAGTGAAATGCACACGTCACAAAGCAGTTCCTCAGAAATCTTCTTGCAGTCTCGGTCGGAATATATTTCCTTTTTCACTGTAAACGTCAATGTGCTCTCGAATATCCCATCACACGCTAAACATACACAGGGTTAGTAAACTGCTCCATGAAAAGATCGGTTTACCTGAGTGAGAGGAATTAAGATGACAGACAGCAGTTTCACAGAAAGCTTCCTTCTGGATTTTTCCCTGAGGATATTTCTTCCCCCGTATTCTAAGGATCATTCACAATGTCCTTCCTCAGATTCCACAAAAACAATTATTTCAAGCTACTCAATCCAAAGAATGATTTACCTGTATGAGACGAATACACACATTGCAAGGCAGTTGGTAAGAAAGTTTCTCTGCAGGTTTCATCGGAAGACATTTCCTGGCTCACCACAAGCCTCCGGGCATCACTAAAAAACCCCTCACAGATTCTTGAAAGACAGAGTTTCGAAACTGGGCAACATAGAGTAAGCATTAACTTTCTGAAGTGAATGCCCATATCAGAGAGCAGATTCTTGGAACGCTTCTTCCTCGGTTTTTTTTCAGCATATTTCAATATTCAACACAGTCCTCAATTTGCTCCAAAATATCACTTTTTTCATTTCATGGGAACAGTGTTCAAACAGTGCCTTGAGAGAAAAGTGATATAAATCCCTGAGTGGAATGCAAACATCTCAAAGAAGTTTCTCAGAAAGCTTCCAGCTAGTTCTTGTCTGAAGATATCTACTCTTTCACCGTGGGCCTGAGTGTGCTCCTGAATGTCCCTTCGCAGATCCGTGCATGACGGAGTTTCCAAACTGTATAATATAAGAAAAGTTTTAACTGTGTGAGACTAATTAATATGTCTAAAACAAAGCAGTTTCACAGAAGTCTTCTTTCTGGTTTTTGTCTGAGGATATTTACTTCTTCACCATAGCTGTCCCTATACTCCCAAATGTCTCTTGGTAGTTTTTTCTCCAAAAGGGATCCAGAATCCTCTAGGAGAAGAAAGTTATATTTCTGTGAGTGGAATGCACACATCACAAAGTAGCTCCTCAGAAAGCTTCTGTCCAGTTTCTGTCTGAAGATGTTTCCTTGCTCACCGTGAGTCTGAAAGCACTCCTGAATATACCTTCTCAGATAAACAAAAACAGTGCTATGATGCTGCTCAATGAAAAGAGAAGCTTAGATTTGTGAGGAGATTGCACGTGACACAGAGCAGTTTCACAGAAGGCTTTCTTCTGGTTTCTCTCTGAGGTTATTTCTTTTTCAAGATATTCTAGGGAGCATTTCCAAATGTCCTGTCTTAGATTCCACAGAAACAGTGATTTCAATCTGCTCAAACCTAAGAATGATTTAACTCTATGAGATGAATACAAACATCACAAAACAGTTGTGCAGAAAACTTCTCTCCAATTTTAGAAGGAAGATTTTCCTTGTTCAACACATACCTCCGGTTGCCACTTACAATCCCTTCACAGAACCCTCAGAGACAGACTTTCAAACTGGGAAATGTAGAGTAAGATTTAACCATGTGAAAATAATGGACTTGTCAGAGAGCAGTTTCTTCGAGTGCTTCTTTCTCTTTTTTATTGGACGACATTTCACTTTTTACCATAGTCTTCAACGTGCTCTGAATATCACTCTTTAATTTTACAATAACTGTGTTCAAACTGTGCCTTATGAGAAGAAACTTCTGCCTCTCTGAGTGTAATGTACACAACACCAACCAGTTTCTCAGAAAGCTTCTCTCCAGTTTTTTTTCAGACTATATTTCCTATTTCACCATAGGCCCGAATATGATCCCAAGTATCCCTTCCCGAATCCATCCATGAGAGATATTCCAAGCTGCGTAACGTAGAGAAAGCTTCACCTATGTGAGATGAATAAACATAGCAAGAAACAGATTCACAGAAAGCTTCTATCCGGTTTCTATCTGAAGATATTTCCTTTTTCTCCATCGTCCTGACTGTGCTCCTGAAGGTCCTTTCGTGGATCGGTCCATGACAGTTTCCAAGCTGCGTAATGTAAAAACAGCTTTATCTATGTGAGATGATTACACATATCTTAGAGCAGTTACCTATAAAGCTTCTTTCCAGGTTTTTTCGAGGCTATTTCCCTTTTCACCATCGACATCAACATACTCCCGAATATCACTTATTACCTGTTCCTCCAAAAATATTTCCTTGACGCTATATGAGAAGAGAGGTATAACACTGTGAGTGGAACGCACATGTCACAAAGCAGTTCCTCGGAAAGCTTCTCTCAAGTTGTGGTCTGAATATATTTCCTTCTTCACTGTAAGCCTCAAAGTGCTCCTGAGTATCCTATCACACGCTAAACATACACAGGGTTAGAAAATTGCTCAAGGAAATGATGGACTTAACTGAGTGAGAGGAATTAAGACGACACATAGCAGTTTCAAAGAAAGCTTCCTACTGGATTTTTCCTGAGGTTATTTCTTTATCCATAATCTAAGGTTCACTCCCTAATATTCTTCCTCAGATTCCAAAAAAACAATGATTTTAAGCTGCACCATCAAAAGAGTGGTTTAACTCTATGAGATGAATACACACATTGCAAAGTAGTTGCTGAGAAAGTTTCTCAGCAAGTTTCATCGGAAGACGTTTCCTTGCTCACCACAAGTCTCTGGGCGTCACTAAATATCCCTTCACAGATTCTTCAAAGACAGAGTTTTGAAACTGGGCAACATAGAGTAAGGATTAACTCTGTCAAGTGAATGCACATATCAGAGAGCAGATTCTTGGAACGCTTCTTCCTTGATGTTATTTCAGTATATTTCACTCTTCGACATAGTCCTCAATGCGCTCCGAAATGTCACTTTTTCGGTTTCACAGGAACAGTGTTCAAACGCTGCCTTGTGAGAAAAAAGGTATAACTCCCTGAATGGAATGCATACATCACAAAGTAGTTTCTCAGAAAGTTTCCATCAAGTTTTCCTGAAGATATGTCCTCTTTCAACGTAGCCCTGAATGTCCCTTCGTGGATGCATGCATGATGGAGTTTCCAAACTGTGTAATATAAGATAAGTTTTAACTATGCGAGATGAATGAATATATCTAACACAAAGCAGTTTCACAGAAATCTTCTTTCCAGTTTTTGTCTGAGGATATTTCCTTTTTCACCATAGCCATCTCTATACTCCCGAATGTCTCTTTGTAGCTTCTTCTCCAAAAGGGATTCTGGAATCCTCTAGGAGAAGAAAGGTGAGTGGAATGCACACGTCATTCTGTGTGTGGAATTCTGTGAGTGAAATGCACACGTCATAAAGCAGTTCCTCAGAACGTTTCTCTCCAGTTTTTATCTGATGACGTTTCCTTTCTCACTCTGAGCCTCAAAGTGCTCCTGAATATCCCTTCACAGACTAAACAAAAGCAGTGTTATCATACTGCCCAATGAAAAGGGAAGCTTAACTGGGTGAGCAGAATTCACGTGACACAGAGGAGTTTCACAGAAAGCTTCATTCTGGGTTCTCTTTGAGGTTATTCCTTTTGCAGGATATTCTAAAGAGCGTTTCAAAATATCCTTTCTCAGATTCCACAGAAACAGTGATTTCAAACTGCTCAATCCAAAGAATGATTTAATTCTATGAGATGAATACAACATCACAAAGGAGTTGCCTAGAAAGCTTCTCTCCAATGTTCGATGGAAGATACTTTCTTGTTTGACACAGGCCGCCGGTTGCCACTTACTATCCCTTCAGATGACCCTCAAAGACTGACATTCATACTTGCAAATAGAAAGTAAGCTTTAACCCTGTGAAAAGAATGGACAAGTCAGAAAACAGTTTCTTCGAGTGCTTTTTTCTGTTTTTTGTTGGACGACATTTCACTTTTTGCCATAGTCTTCAATGTGCTCCGAATATCACTCTTTTAGTTTTCCAGGAACAGTGTTCAAACTGTGCCTTATGAGAAGAAGGGTATAACTACCTGTCTGGAATGTACACATCACCAACCAGTTCCTCATAAAGCTTCTCTCCAGGTTTATCTGACTATATTTCCTATTTCACCATGGGCCAAATGTGATCCCAAATATCCCTTCGCAGCTCCATCCACGAGTGAGTTTCCAAGCTGCATAATGTTAAGGAAGCTTCACCTATGTGAGATGAACAATTATACCAAAAGGGGATTCACAGAAAGCTTCTTTCCAGTTTTTATCTGAAGATATTTCCTATTTCAACATAGCACTGAATGTTCTCACGAAGGTCCCTTCCTGGATCCATCAATGACAGATTCCAAGATGCCCAATGTAAAGAAAGCTTAATCTATGTCAGATGGTTACATATATCACAGAATAGTTTCTGAGAAAGCTTCTTTCCAGTTTTTGTCTGAGGCTATTTCCCTTTTCACCATTGGCATCAACATGCTCCAGAATATCACTTGGTACCTGTTTCCCCAAAAGGGTTTCCCCGACGCTGTATGTGAAGAGAGGTATAACATTGTGAGTGGAATGCACACGTCACAAGGCAGTTCCTCAGAAAGCTTCTGTCCCGTTTTGGTCTGAACGTATTTCCCTTTTCACCGTAAGCCTCAAAGTGCTCCCGAATATCCGGTCAAATGCTAAGCATACACAGGGATAGAAAACTGCTCAATGAAGAGTGGGGCGTAACTTAGTGAGAGCCATTAAGGCGACACAGAACAGTTTCACAGAAAACTTCCTTCTGGATTTTCGCTGAGGATATTTCTTTCTCCATTTTCTGAGGATCATTCCCAAATGTCCTTCCTCAGGTTCCACAAAAACAGTGATTTCAAGCTGCTCATTCCAAAGAACGGTTTAATTCCATGAGATGAATACACAAATCACAAAGCAGTTGCTCAGAACGTTTCTCTGTAGGTTTCATCAGTAGACGTTTCCTTGCTCACGACAAGCCTCTGGGGTTCACTAAATATACTTTCACAGATCCTTCAAAGGCAGAGTTTTGAAACTGGGCAACGTAGAGTAAGCATTAACTCTGTGAAGTGAATGCACATATCAGAGACCAGATTCTTGGAAGGCTTCTTCCTCGATTTTATTTCAGTATATTTCACTGTTCGCCATAGTCCACAAAGCACTCTGAAATATCACTTTCTCGTTTTCACAGGAACAGTGTTCTAACACTGCCTTGTGAGAAAAGATGTATAGCTCCATGAGTGGAATGCATACATCACAAAATCGTTTTTCAGAAATGTTCTCTCCACTTTTTATCTGAAGATATCTCCTCTTTCACCATAGGCCTGAATGTGCTGGCGAATGTCCTTTCGTGGATGTGTGCATGACAGAGTTTCCACACTGCGTAATATAAGAACTGTTCTAACTATGCGAGATGAATAAATATATCTAACACAAAGCAGTTTCACAGAAATCTTCTTTCCAGTTTTTGTCTCAGGATATTTCCCATTTCACCATAGCCATCCCTATACTCCTGAATGTCTCTTGGTAGCTTTTTCTGCAAAAGGGATTCCGGAATCCTCTAGGAGAAGAAAGGTGAGTGGAATGCACACGTCATTCTGTGAGTGGAATGCACAAGTCATTCTGTGAGTGAAATTTTGTGAGTGGAATGCACAGGTTATTCTGGGAGTGAAATTCTGTGAGTGGAATGCACACGTCATAAAGCAGCTCCTCAGAAGGTGTCTCTCCAGTTTGTATCTGAAGACGTTTCCTTTCTCACCATGAGATTCAAAGCACTCCTGAATATCCCTTTGCAGGCTTAAAAAAAGAGTGTTATGATACTTCTCAATGAAAGGGGAAGCTTAACTGTGTGAGCGGAAGTCACGTGACACAGAGCAGTTTCACCAAAAGCTTCCTTCTGGTTTCTCTCTGAGGTTATTTTTTTTCAGGGTATTCTAAAGAGCGTTTCCAAATGTCCTTTCTCAGATTCCACAGAAACAGTGATTTCAATCTACTCAATCCAAAGAATGATTTAACCCTATGAGATGAGCACAAACCTAACAAAAGAGTTGCACAGAAAGCTTCTCTCAAATATTCGATGGAAGACATTTCCTTGCTTGACACAGGCCTCCAGTTCATACTTATTGTCCCTTTGCAGAACCCTCAAAGACCAACTTTCAAACTGGAAAATATAGAGTAAGCATTAATCCTGTGAAAAGAATGAATATGTCAGAGAGCATTTCTTCGAGTGCTTCTTTCTTTTTTTTATTGGACGACATTTCAAGTTTTGCCATAGTCTTCAATGTGCTCGGCATATCTCTCTTTTCGTTTTCCAGGAACAGTGTTCAAACTGTGGATTATGAGAAGAAAGTTACAACTCCCTGAGTGGAATGCATACATCACCAAGCAGTTTCTCAGATAGCTTCTCTCCAGTTTTTATCTGGCTATATTTCCTATTTCACCATAGGGCCGAATATGATCACAAATATCCCTTCGCGGATCCATCCAAGAGAGAGTTTCCAAGCTGTATAATGAAAAAAACGCTTTACCTCTGTGAGATGAATCAACATAGCAAAAAGCAGATTCACAGAAACCTTCTTTCCAGTTTCTATCTGAAGAGATTACCTTTTGTCACCACGGTCCTGAATGTGCTCCCCAGGGTCCCTTCCTTGATCCGTGCATCACAGTTTCCAAGTTTTGCAATGTAAAGAAAGCTTTATCTATGCAAGATGATTACACATATCAAAGAGTAGTTTCGTTGAAAACTTCTTTCCAGTTTTTCTCTGATGCTATTTCCCTTTTCACCATCTGCATCAACATGCTCCGGAATATCACTTGGTAATTGTTCCTCTAAAAGAGTTTCCCCAACGCTGTATGAGAAGAGTGGTATAACACTCTGACTGAAATGCACATGAGACAAAGCATTTCCTCGGAAAGCTTCTTCCAGTTTCGGTTTGAACATATTTCTTTTTTCACCGTAAGCCTCAAAGTGCTCTCGAATATTGCATCACATGCTAAACATACACAGGGTTACAAAACTGCTCAATGAAAAGAGAGGCTTAACTGAGTGAGAGGAATTAAGACAACACTGAGCAGTTTCTCAGAAAGCTACCTTTTGGATTTTACCTGAGGATACTTTTTTCTCCATATTCTAGGTATCGTTCCCAAAGTTCCTTCCTCAGATTTCAAAGAAACAGTGATTTTAAGCTGTTCTATCCAAAGAACGGTTTAACTCAATGAGACGAATACACATATTGCAAAGCAGTTACTCAGAAAGTTTCTCTGCAGGATTCATTGGAGGACATTTCCTTGCTCACATGCCTCTGGGTGTCACTAAATATCCTTCCCAGATTCTTCAAAGACAGAGTTTCAAAACTGTGCAACATAGAGTAAACATTAACTCTGTGAAGTGAATGCACATGTCAGAGAGCAGATTCTTGGAAGGCTTCTTCATCGATTTTATTTCAGTATATTTCACTATTCGCCATAGTCCTCAATGCGCTCCGAAATATCACGTTTTTGGTTTCACAGGAAGAGTGTTCAAACACTGTCTTGTGAGAAAAGAGGTATAATTCCCTCAGTGGAATGCATATATCACAAAGCCGTTAATCAGAAAGCTTCTCTCCACTTTTTATCTGAAGATATCTCCTCTTTCACCGTGGGCCTGAATGTGCTCCCGAATGTTCCTTCACGGATCCATGCATGATGGAGTTTCCAAACTGCATAATATAAGAAAAGTTTTAACTATGTGAGATGAAAAAATCTAACACAAAGCAGTTTCACAGAAATCTTCTCTCCGGTTTTTCCCTGAGGATATTTCCTTTTTCACCAGAGCCATCCCTATTCTCACGAATGTCTCTTGGTAGCTTTTTCTCAAAAAGGGATTCTGGAATCCTCTAGGAGAAGAAAGGTGAGTGGAATGCACACGTCATTCTGTGAGTGGAATTCAGTAAGTGGAATGCACATGTCACAAAGCAGCTCCTCAGAAAGCTTCTCTCCAGTTTCTATCTGAAGACGCTTCCTTTCTCAACATAAGCTTTAAAGCGCTCCTGAATATCCCTTCGCAGATGAAACAAAAACAGTGTTATGATACTGCTCAATGAAAAGAGAAGTTTAACGGTGTGAGTGGGATTCCCATGACGCAGAGGAGTTTCACAGAAAGTTTTCTTCTGGTTTCTCTCTGAGGTTATTTCTTTTTCAGGATATTCTAAAGAGCGTTTCCAAATGTCCTTTCTCAGATTCCACAGAAACAGTCATTTCAGGCTACTCAATCCAAAGAATGACATAACTCTATGAGATGAGAACAAACTTCACAAAAGAGTTGCGCCGAATGCTTCTCTCAAATATTCGATGGAAGACATTTTCTTGCTTGACACAGGCCTCTGGTTGCCACTTACTATCACTTCGAAGAACCCTCAAAGACTGACTTTCAAAATGGGGAATGTAGAGTAACTTTAACCCTTTGTCAAAATGGACATGTCCGAGAAAAATTTCTTCGAGTGCTTCTTTCTGTTTTTTATTGGACATTTCAATTTTTCCATAGTCTTCAATGTGCTCCGAATATCAGTCTTTTGGTTTTACAGGAACAGTGTTCAAATTGATCCTTATGGCCGGGCGCGGTGGCTCAAGCCTGTAATCCCAGCACTTTGGGAGGCCGAGACGGGCGGATCACGAGGTCAGGAGATCAAGACCATCCTGGCTAATATGGTGAAACCCCATCTCTAATAGAAAATACAAAAAAGTAGCCAGGCGATGAGGTGGGCGCCTGTAGTCCCAGCTACTCGGGAGGCTGAGACAGGAGAATGGCGTGAACCCGGGAGGCGGAGCTTGCAGTGAGCTGAGATCCGGCCACTGCACTCCAGCCTGGGCGGCAGAGCAAGACTCCGTCTCAAAAAAAAAAAAAAAAAATTGATCCTTATGAGAAGAAAGTTGTAACTCCCTGAGTGGAATGCACACGTCACCAAGCAGTTTCTCAGAAAGCTTCTCTCCCATTTTGATCTATGTTTCCTATTTCACTATAGCCTGAATATAATCCCAAATATCCCTTCGTGGATCCATCCACGAGGCAGTTTTCAACCTGAATAATGTAAAGAAAGCTTCATCTATGTGAGATGAATAAACATAGCAAAAAGCAGATTCACAGAAAGCTTCTTTTCTGCTTTTATCTGAAGATATTTCGTTTTTCACCATATTCCTGAATGGGCTCCCAAAGGTCTCTTTGTGGATCCGTCCATGACAGTCTCCAAGCTGCGTAATGTAAAGAAAGCATTATCGCTGTGAGATGATTGCACATATCACAGAGTAGTTTCCTAAAAAGCTTTTTCCAGTTTTATTCTGAGGTTACTTCCCTTTTCGCCATCGGCATCAAAATGTTCCCGAATATCACTTGGTACCTGTTTCTCCAAAAAGGTTTCCCTGACGCTGTATGAGAAGATTGGTATAACACTGTGAGTGGAATGCACACGTTACAAGGCAGTTCCTCAGAAAGCTTCTCTCCAGTTTTGGTCTGAACATATTTCTTTTTTCACAGTAATCCTCAAATGCTCCCGAATATCCCATCACGTGCTAAGCATACACAGAGTTAGAAAACTGCTCAATGAAAAGAGGGCCTTTACTGGGTGAGAGCCATTAAGACTACACAGAGCAGTTTCACAGAAAGCTTCCTTCTGGGTTTTACGTTAGGATATTTCTTTCTCCATGTTCTAATGATCGTTCCCAAATGTCCTTCCTCAGATTCCACAAAAAGAGTGATTCCAACCTGTTCAATCCAAAGAACAGTTTAACTCTATGAGACGAATACGCACATCACAAAGCAGTTGCTGAGAAAGTTTCTCTGCAGGTTTCACTGGAAGACGTTTCCTTGCTCACTACAAGCCTGCGGGCATCACTAAGTATCCCTTCACAGATCCTTCAAGGAGAGAGTTTCGAAACTGGGCAAAATAGAGTAAGCATGAACTCTGTGAAGTGAATGCACATATAAGAGAGCAGATTCTTGGAACGCTTCTTCATTGATTTTATTTCAGTATAGTTCACTATTCGCCATAGTCCTCAATGCGCTCCAAAATATCATTTTTTCGGTTTCACAGGAACAGTGGTCAAGCACTGCCTTGTTAGAAAAGAGGTATAATTCCCTGAGTGGAATGCATACATTACAAAGTTGTTTCTCAGGAAGCTTCTCTCCACTTTTTATCTGAAGCTATCTCCTCTTTCACTGTGGGCCTGAATGTGCTCCCGAATGTCCCTTCATGTATCCGTGAATGACAGAGTTTCCAAACAGCGTAATATAAGACAAGTATTAACTATGCGAAATGAATAACTACATCTAACACAAAACAGTTTCACAGAAATCTTCTCTCCAGTTTTTTGTCTGAGGATATTTCCTTTTTCACCACAGCCATCCCTATACTCCCGAATGTCTCTTGGTAGCTTTTTCTCCAAAAGGGATTCCGGAATCCTCTAGGAGAAGAAAGGTGAGTGGAATGCACACGTCATTCTGTGAGTGGAATGCACACGTCATTCTGTGAGTGAAATTCTGTGATTGGAATGCCCACGTCACAAAGCATCTCCTCAGAAAGCTTCTCTCCAGTTTTTATCTGAAGACGATGCCTTTCTCACCGTAAGCCTCAAAACGTTCCTGTATATCCCTTTGCAGACTAAACAAAAACAGTGTCATGACACTGCTCAATGAAAAGGGAAGCTTAACTGTCTGTGCGGAATTCACGTGACACAGATCTGTTTCACAGAAAGCTTCCTTCTGCTTTCTCTCTGAGGTTATTTCTTTTTCAGGGTATTCTAAAAAGCGTTTCCAAATGTCCTTTCTCAGTTTCCACAGAAACGGTGATTTCAAACTACTCAATCCAAAGAATGATTTAATTCTGTGAGATAAACACAAACTTCACAAAAGTGTTGTGTGGAAAGCTTCTGTCAAATATTCGATGGAAGGCATTTCCTTGCTTGACACAGGCCTCCGGTTGCCACTTACTATCCCTTCGCAGAACCCTCAAAGACCGACTTTCTACCTGGGAAATGTAGAGTAAGCTTTAACCCTGTGTAAAAATGGACATGTCAGAGAGCATTTTCTTCGAGTGCTTCTTTCCGTTTTTTATTGGACATTTCAATTTTGCCATAGTCTTCAATGTGCTCCGCATATCACTCTTTTGGTTTTACAGGAACAGTGTTCAAATTGTGCCTTATGAGAAGGAAGTTACAACTCCCTGAGTGGAATGTACACATCACCAAGCAGTTTCTCAGAAAGCTGCTCTCCATTTTATATCTGACTATATTTCGTATTTCACCATAGGCCGAAATGTGATCCCAAATATCCCTTCACGGATCCATCCAAGACGGAGTTTTTGCATATAATAAAGAAAGCTTCATATATGTGAGATGAATAAACATAGCAAAAAGCAGATTCAAATAAAACTTCTTCCCAGTTTTTATCTGAATCGATCTCCTTTTTCACCACAGTCCTGAATGTGCTCCCGAAAGTCCCTTCCTGGATCCTTCCATGACAGTTTCCAAGTTGTGTAATGTAAAGAGGCTATTTCACTTTTCACCATCTGCATCAACATGCTCCCGAATATTACTTAGTACCAGTTCCTCCAAAAGAATTTCCCCGACACTTTATGAGAAAAGAGATATAACACTCTGACTGGAATGCACATGAGACAAAGCAGTTCCTTGGAAAGCTTCTCTTCCGTTTTCCTCTGAACATATTTCCTTTTTCTCCTTAAGCCTCAAAGTAGTCCCGAATATCCTGTCACACGCTAAGCATACACATGGTTAAAAAACTGCTCAGTGAAAGTCAGGCTTAACTGAGTGAGAGCCATTAAGACTACGCAGAGCAGTTTCACAGAAAGCTTCCTTCTGGGTTTTACCTAAGGATATTTCTTTCTCCATGTTCTAAGGATCGTTCCCAACTGTCCTTTCTCAGATTCCCCAAAAACAGTGATTTCAAGCTGTTCAATCCAAAGAAACATTTAACTCTATGAGACAAATACTCACATTGCAAAGCAGTTGGTCAGAAAGTTTCTCTGCAGGTTTCATCAGAAGATGTTTCCTTGCTCACCACAAACCTATGGGCGTCACTAAACATCCCTTCACAGATCCCTCAAAGACAGAGTTTCAAAACTGGGAAACATGCAGGAAGCATTACCTCTGTGAAGTGAATGTGCATATCAGAGAGCAGATTCTTGGAACTCTTCTTCCTCGATTTTATTTCAGTATATTTCACTATTCCCCTTTGTCCTCAATGCGCTCCAAAATATCACTTTTTTGGTTTCACAGATACAGTGTTCAAACACTGCCTTGTGAGAAAAGAGGTATAACTCCCTGAGTGGAATTCATACAATGCAAAGTCGTTTCTCAGACAGCTTCTCTCCAGTTTTTATCTGAAGATATCTCCTCTTTAACCGTAGGCCTGAATGTGCTCTCGATTATCCCTTCACGTATCTGTGCATGACGGAGTTTGCACACTGTGAAATATAAGAAAAGTTTTAACTATGCGAGATGAATAAATGTATCTAACACAAAGCAGTTTCACAGAAATCTTCTTTCCACTTTTTGTCTGAGGATATATCCTTTTTCACCATAGCAATCCCTATACTCCTGAATGTATCCTGGTAGTTTTTTCTCTGAAAGGGATTCTGGAAACTTCTTGTAGAAGAAAGGTGAGTGGAATGCAAACGTCATTCTATGAGTGGAATTCTGTGAATGGAAGGCACACGTCACAAAGCAGCTCCTCAGAAAGCTTCTCTCCAGTTTCTATCTGAAGATATTTCCTTTCTCACCATAGCCTCAAAGCGCTCCTGAATATCCCTTCGCAGACTAAACAAAAAGAGTGTTATGATACTGCTCAATGAAAAGAGAAGCTTTACTGCAAGAGTGGAATTCACGTGACACAGGGCAGTTTCACAGAAAGTTTCCCTCTGGTTTCACTCTGAGGTTATTTCTTTTTCAGGATATTCTAAAGATCGTTTCCAAATGTCCTTTATCAGATTCCACAGATAGAGTGATTTCAAACTGCTCAAGCCACAGAATTATTTAACTCTATGGGATGAATACAAACATCACAAATGAGTAGCGCAGTAAACTTCTCTCCAATTTTCGATGGAAGACATTTCCTGGCTCCTCACAGACCTCCGGTTCACACTTACTATCCCTTCACAGAACCTCAAAGACTGACTTTCACACTGGGAAATGTAGAGTAAGTATTAACCCTGTGAAAAGAATGGACACGTCAGAGAACATTTCTTCGAGTGCTTCTTTTTGTTTTTTATTGGACGACCTTTCACTTTTTGCCATAGTCTTCAATATGCTCCGAATATCACTCTTTTGCTTTTGCAGGAACAGTGTTCAATCTCTGGCTTATGTAAGGAAGTTACAACTCCCTGAGTGGAATGAACACATCCCAAGCAGTTTCTCAGAAAGCTTCTCTCCAGTTTTTATCTGACTATATTTCCTATTTCACCATAGGCCCCAGTATGATCCCAAATATCCCTTTGTGGATCCATCCAATAGGGATTTTCCAAGTGGCATAATGTAAAGGAAGCTTCATCTCTGTGAGATGAATAAACATAGCAAAAAGTAGATTCACAGAAACCTTCTTTCCAGTTTTTATCTGAAGAGACTTCCTTTTTCACCACAGTCCTGAATTTGCTCCCAAAGGTCCCTTCCTGGATCCGTCCATGACAGTTTACAAGTTGCATAATGTAAAGAAAGCTTTATCTATGCGAGATGATTACACATATCAAAGAGTGGTTTCCTAGAAAACTTCTTTCCAGTTTTGCTCTGAGGCTATTTCCCTTTTCACCATCGGCATCAACATGCTCCCAAATATCACTTGGTACCTGTTCCTCCAAAAGGGTTTCCCTGACACTGTATGAGAAGAGAGGTACAACACTCTGACTGGAATGCACATGAAACAAAGCATTTCCTCAGAAAGCTTCTCTCCAGTTTCAGTCTGAACATATTTCTTTTTTCACCGTAAGCCTCAAAGTACTCCCGAATATTGCATCACATGAAAAACATATACTGGGATATAAAACTATTCAATGAAAAGAGAGGCTTAACTGAGTGAGAGGAATTAAGACAACACTGAGCAGTTTCACAGAAAGCTTCCTCTTGGATTTTACCTGAGGATACTTCTTTCTCCATGTTCTAAGGATCGTTCCAAAGTGTCGCTCCTCAGATTCCACAAAAACAGTGATTTCAAGCTGTTCAATCCAAAGAACGGTTTAACTCTATGAGACGAATACACACACTGCAAAGCAGTTGCTCAGAAAGTTTCTCTGCAGGTTTCATCAGAAGACGTTTCCTTGCTCACAAGCCTCTGGGTGTCTCTAAATATCCCTTCCCAGATTCTTAAAAGACAGAGTTTCGAAACTGGGCAACATAGAGTAAGCATTAACTGTGTGAAGTGAATGCACATATCAGAGAGCATATTCTTGGAATGTATCTTCCTCGATGTTATATCAGTATATTTCACTATTCCACATAGTCCTCATTGCGCTCTGAAATATCACTTTTTCGGTTTCACAGGAACAGTGTTCAAACACTGCCTTGTGAGAAAAGAGGTATAAATTCCTGAGTGGAATGCATATATCACAAAGTCGTTTTTCAGAAAGCTTCTATGTAATTTTTATCTGAAGATATCTCGTCTTTCACAATAGGCCTGAATGCGCTCCCGAATTTCGCTTCGCGGATACGTGTATGACGGAGTTTCCAAATTGCGTAATATAAGAAAAGTTTTAACTATGGGAGATGAATAAATACATCTAACACAAAGCAGTTGCACACAAATCTTCTTTCCAGTTTTTGTCTCAGGATATTTTCTTTTTCACCATAGCCATCCCTATACTCCTGAATGACACTTGGTAGCTTTTTATCCAAATGGGAATCCAGAATCCTCTAAGAGAAGAAAGGTGATTGGAATGGACACGTCATTCTGTGAGTGGAATGCACATGTCATTCTGTGAGTGGAATTCTGTGAGTGGAATGTACATCTCACAAAGCTGCTCCTCAGAAAGATTCTCTCCAATTTCTATCTGAAGACGTTTCCTTTCTCACCTAAGCCTCAAAGCAGTCCTGAATATCCCTTCGCAGACTAAACAAAAACAGTGTTATGATACTACTCAATGGAACGAGAAGCTTCACTGTGTGAGCAGAATTCACGTGACACAGAGCAATTTCACAGAAAGCTTCCTTCTGGTTTCTCTC
>NW_022299893.1:0-2605 GCF_002776525.5 Piliocolobus tephrosceles
AGAGGCTATTTTCCCAAGCAAACTAATACAGAAACAAAACCAAATACTGCGTGTTCTCACTTATAAGTGGGAGCTAAATGATGAGAACTCAGGAACACAGAGATGGGAACAGTAGACACTGGGGCCTACTTGAGGGTAAAGGGTGGGAGGAGGGAGAGAATCAGAAAAAATAACTATTGTGTACTAGCCTTAGTACCTGGGCGATTAAATAATCTGTACAACAAACCCCTGTGACACAAGTTTACCTAGACAACAAACCAGCATATGTACCACTGAACCTGAAATGAAAGTTCAAAAAAAGAATAATTATTAATGATATAGGTGATCTTGACATTGCACATCTGTGAGAAGATAACACCAAACCCTTAAAAAATTGATAGATCATTCTGAGTTTTATTATCACCAAGAGAAGATTTATGTATAGGAATTTTATAATAAGCCTATTTATTTCATCAAAACACTTTAATTTGACAAGGTTAATTGTTGAAAATACAACTAGTGATAAAATACTGAAAATGAATTTTAAAGATAGAGCATCACTTGCTACATTTTGAAGGAAAGTTTAAGTGATTCGTATGAGATTATTGAAATTGCTTTAAAACTGTTTCTATTCTCAACACAGGACTGTGAGACCGGTTTTTTAGTGAGTGTTATCAAACAAAATAGTGAAACAGTTTAGATATACATTATTGTCTGTGGCTAGCACTACTGCCAATGCAAACTAGATTAAGTTAATAAGTGAGTTTGTCTCATTAATATTTGCTATTAATATTTACCCAGAGAGTGTTTGCATGCTTTTAATGTGGAGAATAATCATCTCCCTCATAAATTTTTATTTAGTTTCATCTGTATAATGACAAAAAGTTTGTGTATATTTTCTCTAGTAATTGACTACTTGCATTTGCAATAAATGACTTAAATAGATATTTAATTATTTCCCTATGCAGTATTGGTTGTGATTATATTACCATTTAGTATGCCTTATTGGATATAAAACATGAAAAATCTTGGGTTTTATTTCATAGATTTTTATTGTTTAGTTTTTCTAGTAATTCATTTAACTTTTTAAAATGTTTCGGACTGTGATAGATTGGGATTTTTAGAGGTGGTTGTTTATCACCAATAGTTTGATTAATGGTGATCCAGTGGATTTTAGTAAGATAATTACAAATACTTGAGGTGTGACACCACAAAGAGCCGTGATGGACTCAGCGTTCAACAGCTATAGAAACAGTTACGTGGATATTTCAGAGGAAAGATGAAGAATAAAATACTTTCATACTACAGAGATAAAGGACAGAGAAACTTCACTGTATTTCTTTGAGAACCTAAAGGAAAGAAAAAGAAAAAAAAAAGAAACTGAGTAGGATTTAAAGGAGCACCTTCAATTTTCTCTCACTTTTGCATAATGACTTTGCCAATAATAGTGGTGAAGAACTTTGGTTCTTTAGAAGAAAAGATACAGATTACAGTTGATTGCATTGCAATGTTTTTTCCATCCCACTGAAATTACTCTGGGGGTGACTTGTATAAAAATTGATTCTTCCTCGTAATGCCGAGATGTGTATTTGTTTAGTACTAATGAAAACAATAATACTAATGTACTTTTGAATTTAGTTGAAGAGATGAACAAAACCCTCAAATTATCTATATTAAATATAGACACTTTATATTCACTCAGCTTTTACATATATTAGATATTCTACATGTATTATCTCAAATTTATGTGAGGATCCTTCTAAATAAACACATATCATCAATTTGCAGATGGAGACATTTAAGCAGAAAAAGTTAAATAACATGCCCAAAGCCACCCAGGTAGACTGTGATAATGCTGAAGTTAAATCCAGCTCATTTTGATTCCAAAGACTATGCCCTTTCTACTCTAATAGATTGTCACAGTATCTTTAACTGCTGTTATTTCCTAAATAACATTTCATAAAAGCAAAATGTACACATTAAAAAAATCTATTTAAAAATATCTAATGAAGAAAAATCTCTACTTTTCAACTTGGCTATTTGGCATTTTGTGTGATTTTGTTTCATGGAAGCTGTTATGGGACTGGCTTTTCTTGATGAAATTTGCTACATGAAACTAGATCAATGTAAACTACTAACTGGATGATTTATATCTTAGTCTGACGTTGTGAAAAAAATGGCAGTTGTATAAAGCTCTCCAAGGAGACATGTTTTCCAAAAGCAATAATTGATATGAATGAAATGTAAACTTTGGATAAAGGTTACAGAGATATTTGATTGTTCTGCATTAAGAAATCATTTTTCAAATTAGCATTAAAAGAAATCTATTTTTTCCATATATCTTCTACATATATGGGTGATTTCTTTTCCTGTAAGATATGGTAGTTGCTTGTGTGGAATTTCTAATATGTTTTTTCTTGTCTACAAAACCATGTGGGTATTTTTCCACTGATTCTCCTTTTCTTTTCCAGCAATATTTCCTTGAAGTCAACAAATGAGAAAAGTGCTTTGATTCTACCTTCTCACTCACTCAGTTATCAAGAGTCACCAATGTTGCCTAGCACATTGCATTTTCCTCGTTCTACACACAGTTTATCTGATGGGGCTATAATCTTCTTCTTTTGGG
>NW_022299894.1:0-1342 GCF_002776525.5 Piliocolobus tephrosceles
ACATGATAACAATAGAGAGAATGAGAGGAGTTTCTTACATTTTTTTTCTTTTTTCTTTTTTTTTTAATTATACTTTAAGTTCTAGGGTACATGTGCATAACATGCAGGTTTGTTACATATGTATAACTGTGCCATGTTGGTGTGCTGCACCCATCAACTCGTCAGCACCCATCAATTCATCATTTATATCAGGTATAACTCCCCAATGCAATCCCTCCCCCCTCCCCCCTCCCCATGATAGGCCCCAGTGTGTGATGTTCCCCTTCCCGAGTCCAAGTGAGCTCATTGTTCAGTTCCCACCTATGAGTGAGAACATGCGGTGTTTGGTTTTCTCTTCTTGTGATAGTTTGCTAAGAATGATGGTTTCCAGCTGCGTCCATGTCCCTACAAAGGACACAAACTCATCCTTTTTTATGGCTGCATAGTATTTCATGGTGTATATGTGCCACATTTTCTTAATCCAGTCTGTCACTGATGGACATTTGGGTTGATTCCAAGTCTTTGCTATTGTGAATAGTGCCGCAATAAACATACATGTGCATATGTCTTTGTAGTAGAATAATTTATAATCCTTTGGGAATATACCCAGTAGTGGGATGGCTGGGTCAGATGGTACATCTAGTTCTAGATCCTTGAGGAATTGCCATACTGTTTTCCATAATGGTTGAACTAGTTTACAATCCCACCAACAGTGTAAAAGTGTTCCTATTTCTCCACATCCTCTCCAACACCTGTTGTTTCCTGATTTTTTAATGATTGCCATTCTAACTGGTGTGAGATGGTATCTCATTGTGGTTTTGATTTGCATTTCTCTGATGGCGAGTGATGATGAGCATTTTTTCATGTGTCTGTTGGCTGTATGAATGTCTTCTTTTGAGAAATGTCTGTTCATATCCTTTGCCCACTTTTTGATGGGGTTGTTTGTTTTTTTCTTGTATATTTGTTTGAGTTCTTTGTAGATTCTGGAAATTAGCCCTTTGTCAGATGAGTAGATTGCAAAAATTTTCTCCCATTCTGTAGGTTGCCTGTTCACTCTGATGGTAGTTTCTTTTGCTGTGCAGAAGCTCTTTAGTTTAATGAGATCCCATTTGTCAATTTTGGCTTTTGCTGCCGTTGCTTTTGGTGTTTTAGACATGAAGTCCTTGTCCATGCCTATGTCCTGAATGGTACTACCTAGATTTTCTTCTAGGGTTTTTATGGTATTAGGTCTAACATTTAAGTCTCTAATCCATCTTGAATTAATCTTCGTATAAGGAGTAAGGAAAGGATCCAGTTTCAGCTTTCTACATATGGCTAGCCAATTTTCCCAGCACCATTTATTAAATAGGGAATCCTTTCCCCA
>NW_022299895.1:0-1034 GCF_002776525.5 Piliocolobus tephrosceles
CTGGGATTACAGGTGTGAGCCACTGTGCCTGGCCATACTTTATATTTCCTATAATATTATTAATTTAAATAAAAACTAAAAAAGACATTTTAAAAATTCATGTTTCCTAAAGTTAAAATGAGAACGTAAAACTATTATGGGAAGCACTTAACTAAAATCTACATTGCTGCTGGTTTGGTTGAGACTGATACCCATCAAGTGTTGACACACCATTGAACTAGATAGTAAGTGACATTACCCCCACAAGTGACATAGAACTTTCCTAAGTATTTGAACAACTTTGATTGATCTTTTGATATAAATATCATCAAGCCTGATAATTATCTCTGGATATTGCACAAAAGGCTTTTGTTAAATTATTTGACATGTTTTCCAGAAGATATGATCACTGTAATTATGTCTTACATTTATTAGCTGTCATTTGGTAAATAATTGTACCTAAATAGAACTTTTTTACATATGGGAAAGATCATGAATCTGTGCAATTTACGCAACATAAAAAGTTATTTGGATATTCATTAACCAATTAAATTCATTATCTAGGCACATTCTGAAATGTCTTTTTAAAAATAAAAAGTGAGGCCGGGCGCGGTGGCTCAAGCCTGTAATCCCAGCACTTTGGGAGGCCGAGACGGGCGGATCACGAGGTCAGGAGATCGAGACCATCCTGGCTAATACGGTGAAACCCCGTCTCTACTAAAAAAAATACAAAAAACTAGCCGGGCGAAGTGGCGGGCCCCTGTAGTTCCAGCTACTCGGGAGGCTGAGGCAGGAGAATGGCGTAAACCCGGGAGGCGGAGCTTGCAGTGAGCTGAGATCCGGCCACCTCACTCCAGCCTGGGCGACAGAGCGAGACTCCGTCTCAAAAAAAATAAAAATAAATAAATAAATAAATAAAAATAACAAGTGCTATTTTATAGCTACTTTTCATTTATCTGCTGTTCTTTGTTCTATTGCTGAATGATTTTTCCTCTTCAATGTGTCTAGGAACAATTTTCCCAAAATTTGCTTTTCAGTGTTTGTGTGTTTGTCTT
>NW_022299896.1:0-2764 GCF_002776525.5 Piliocolobus tephrosceles
TTTGAAGCAATTGTGAATGGAAGTTCATTCCTGATTTGGCTCTCTGCTTGTCTGTTACTGGTGTATAAGAATGCTTGTGATTTTTGCACATTAATTTTGTATCCTGAGACTTTGCTGAAGTTGCTTATCAGCTTAAGAAGATTTTGGGCTGAGACGATGGGGTTTTCTAAATACACAATCATGTCATCTGCAAACAGGGACAATTTGACTTCCTCTTTTCCTAACTGAATACCCTTGATTTCTTTCTCTTGCCTGATTGCCCTAGCCAGAACTTCCAACACTATGTTGAATAGGAGTGGTGAGAGAGGGCATCCCTGTCTTGTGCCAGTTTTCAAAGGGAACTTTTCCAGTTTTTGCCCATTCAGTATGATATTAGCTGTGGGTTTGTCATAAATAGCTCTTATTATTTTGAGGTACGTTCCATCAATACCGAATTTGTTGAGCGTTTTTAGCATGAAGGGCTGTTGAATTTTGTCAAAAGCCTTTTCTGCATCTATTGAGATAATCATGTGGTTCTTGTCTTTGGTTCTGTTGATATGCTGGATTACGTTGATTGATTTGCGAATGTTGAACCAGCCTTGCATCCCAGGGATGAAGCCCACTTGATCATGGTGGATAAGCTTTTTGATGTGCTGCTGAATCCGGTTTGCCAGTATTTTATTGAGGATTTTTGCATCGATGTTCATCAGGGAGATTGGTCTAAAATTCTCTTTTTTTGTTGTGTCTCTGCCAGGCTTTGGTATCAGGATGATGCTGGCCTCATAAAATGAGTTAGGGAGGATTCCCTCTTTTTCTATTGATTGGAATAGTTTCAGAAGGAATGGTACCAGCTCCTCCTTGTACCTCTGGTAGAATTCAGCTGTGAATCCATCTGGTCCTGGGCTTTTTTTGGTGGGTAGGCTATTAATTGTTGCCTCAATTTCAGAGGCTGCTATTGGTCTATTCAGGGATTCAACTTCTTCCTGGTTTAGTCTTGGAAGAGTGTACGTGTCCAGGAAATTATCCATTTCTTCTAGAATTTCTAGTTGATTTGCGTAGAGGTGTTTATAGTATTCTCTGATGGTAGTTTGTATTTCTGTGGGGTCGGTGGTGATATCCCCTTTATCATTTTTTATTGCGTCTATTTGATTCCTCTCTCTTTTCTTCTTTATTAGCCTTGCTAGCAGTCTGTCAATTTTGTTGATCTTTTCAAAAAACCAACTCCTGGATTCATTGATTTTTTGGAGGGTTTTTTGTGTCTCTATCTCCTTCAGTTCTGCTCTGATCTTAGTTATTTCTTGCCTTCTGCTAGCTTTTGAATGTGTTTGCTCTTGCCTCTCTAGTTCTTTTAATTGTGATGTTAGAGTGTCAATTTTAGATCTTTCCTGCTTTCTCTTGTGGGCACTTAGTGCTATAAATTTCCCTCTACACACCGCTTTAAATGTGTCCCAGATATTCTGGTATGTTGTATCTTTGTTCTCATTGGATTCAAAGAACATCTTTATTTCTGCTTTCATTTCGCTATGTACCCAGTAGTCATTCAGGAGCAGGTTGTTCAGTTTCTATGTAGTTGAGCGGTTTTGATTGAGTTTCTTAGTCCTGAGTTCTAGTTTGATTGCACTGTGGTCAGAGAGACAGTTTGTTATAATTTCTGTTCTTTTACATTTGCTGAGGAGTGCTTTACTTCCAATTATGTGGTCAATTTTGGAATAAGTGTGATGTGGTGCTGAGAAGAATGTATATTCTGTTGACTTGGGGTGGAGAGTTCTATAGATGTCTATTAGGTCCGCTTGGTGCAGAGATGAGTTCAATTCCTGGATATCCCTGTTAACTTTCTGTCTCCTTGATCTGTCTAATGTTGACAGTGGAGTGTTGAAGTCTCCCATTATTATTGTATGGGAGTCTAAGTCTCTTTGTAAGTCTCTAAGGACTTGCTTTATGAATCTGGGTGCTCCTGTATTAGGTGCATATATATTTAGGATAGTTAGCTCTTCCTGTTGGATTGATCCCTTTACCATTATGTAATGGCCTTCTTTGTCTCTTTTGATCTTTGATGGTTTAAAGTCTGTTTTATCAGAGACTAGGATTGCAACCCCTGCTTTTTTTTTGTTCTCCATTTGCTTGGTAGATCTTCCTCCATCCTTTTATTTTGAGCCTATGTATGTCTCTGCATGTGAGATGGGTCTCCTGAAGACAGCAGACTGATGGGTCTTGACTCTTTATCCAGTTTGCCAGTCTGTGTCTTTTAATTGGAGCATTTTGTCCATTTACATTTAAGGTTAGTATTGTTATGTGTGAACTTGATCCTGCCATTATGATATTAACTGGTTATTTTGCTCATTAGTTGATGCAGTTTCTTCCTAGGCTCGATGGTCTTTACATTTTGGCATGTTTTTGCAATGGCTGGTACCGGTTGTTCTTTTCCATGTTTAGGGCTTCCTTCAGGGTCTCTTGTAAGGCAGGCCTGGTGGTGATAAAATCTCTAAGCATTTGCTTATCTGTAAACAATTTTTTTTCTCCTTCACTTATGAAACTTAGTTTGGCTGGATATGAAATTCTGGGTTTAAAATTCTTTTCTTTAAGAACGTTGAATATTGGCCCCCACTGTCTTCTGGCTTGTAGAGTTTCTGCCGAGAGATCTGCTGTCAGTCTGATGGGCTTCCCTTTGTGGGTAACCCGACCTTTCTCTCTGGCTGCCCTTAAGATTTTTTCCTTCATTTCAACTTTGGTGAATCTGGCAATTATGTGTCTTGGAGTTGCTCTTCTGGAGGAGTATCTTTGTGGC
>NW_022299897.1:0-2827 GCF_002776525.5 Piliocolobus tephrosceles
CTGGTGGTGACAAAATCTCTAAGCATTTGCTTATCTGTAAAGAATTTCATTTCTCCTTCACTTATGAAACTTAGTTTGGCTGGATATGAAATTCTGGGTTTAAAATTCTTTTCTTTAAGAACGTTGAATATTGGCCCCCACTCTCTTCTGGCTTGTAGAGTTTCTGCCGAGAGATCTGCTGTCAGTCTGATGGGCTTCCCTTTGTGGGTAACCCGACCTTTCTCTCTGGCTGCCCTTAAGATTTTTTCCTTCATTTCAACTTTGGTGAATCTGGCAATTATGTGTCTTGGAGTTGCTCTTCTGGAGGAGTATCTTTGTGGCGTTCTCTGTATTTCCTGAATTTGAATGTTGGCCTGGCCTGCTAGGTTGGGGAAGTTCTCCTGGATGATATCCTGAAGAGTGTTTTCCAATTTGGTTCCATTTTCCCCCTCACTTTCAGGCACCCCAATCAGACGTAGATTTGGTCTTTTGACATAATCCCATACTTCTTGCAGGCTTTGTTCATTTCTTTTTCTTCTTTTTTCTTTAGATTTCTCTTCTCGCTTCATTTCATTCATTTGATCCTCAATCGCTGATACTCTTTCTTCCAGTTGATCGAGTCGGTTACTGAAGCTTGTGCATTTGTCACGTATTTCTCGTGTCATGGTTTTCATCTCTGTCATTTCGTTTATGACCTTCTCTGCATTAATTAGTCTAGCTGTGAATTCTTCCACTTTTTTTTCAAGATTTTTAGTTTCTTTGCGCTGGGTACGTAATTCCTCCTTTAGCTCTGAGAGGTTTGATGGACTAAAGCCTTCTTCTCTCATCTCATCAAAATCATTCTCTGACCGGCTTTGATCCGTTGCTGGCGATGGGCTGTGCTCCTTTGCAGGAGGAGATGCGCTCTTATTTTTTGAATTTCCAGCTTTTCTGCCCTGCTTTTTCCCCATCTTCGTGGTTTTATCTGTCACTGGTCTTTGATGATGGTGACGTACTGATGGGGTTTTGATATAGGTGTCCTTCCTGTTTGATAGGTTTCCTTCTGACTGTCAGGACCCTCAGCTATAGGTCTGTTGGAGATTGCTTGAGGTCCACTCCAGACCCTGTTGCCTGGGTATCAGCAGCAGAGGTTGCAGAAGATAGAATATTGCTGAACAGCGAGTGCACCTGTCTGATTCTTGCTTTGGAAGCTTCCTCTCAGGGGTGTACTCCACCCTGTGAGGTGTGGGGTGTCAGACTGCCCCTAGTGGGGGATGTCTCCCAGTTAGGCTACTCAGGGGTCAGTGACCCACTTGAGCAGGCAGACTGCCCCTTCTCAGATCTCAACCTCCGTGTTGGGAGATCCACTGCTCTCTTCAAAGCTGTCAGACAGAGTCGTTCGCGTTTCACAGGCTTCTACTCCTTTAGCTGAGCCCTGTCCCCAGAGGCGCAGTCTACAGAGACAGGCAGGTTTCCTTGAGCTGCTGTGAGCTCCACCCAGTTCCAGCTTCCCAGCGGCTTTAGTTACCTACTTAAGCCTCAGCGATGGCGGGCGCCCCTCCCCCAGCCTCGCTGCTGCCTTGCGGTTAGATTGCCGCAGACTGCTGTGTTAGCAAGGAGAGAGGCTCCGTGGGCGTGGGACCCTCCCGGCCAGGTGTGGGATACAATCTCTGGTGTGCCGGTGTTACAGTGCAGTATTGGGGTGGGAGTTACCCGATTTTCCAGGTGTTGTGTGTCTCAGTTCCCCTGGCTAGGAAAAGGGACTCCCTTCCCCCTCGCGCTTCCCAGGTGAGGCGATGCCTCGCCCTGCTTCAGCTCTCGCTGGTCGGGCTGCAGCAGCTGACCAGCACCGATTGTCCGGCACTCCCGAGTGAGATGACCCCAGTACCTCAGTTGAAAATGCAGAAATCGCCGGTCTTCTGTGTCGCTCGCGCTGGGAGATGGAGACTGAAGCTGTTCCTATTCGGCCATCTTGCTCCGCCCTCCTTATTATATGTTTTCTCGGTGGCAAAGAATTGTCTCTTTTGGCTTTGGTTTTGGAAATTAAATCAAGTGAAACTGATTTTATTTATTTTGAAAAAGGTCACTTGAATTTTCCCTTTATTTATGAAAATGTGGGGTGAGAAAACCTTAGAAAGGAGCTGCATCTCAACTCACATCCTAATTCCCCTTGTATGTGGTTTAAACAAAAAACGCTTAATCACACACTACGGGAGTAATTACTACCCTTAGTGGGGAAAGCTAAATAAAGTTTAAGTTAATAGCTATGATCTTATTGGAAGATTGGTATAGAGAAGGATGCGTATAGACATCACAATCAGTGCTAAGTTGAGGGATACTATTGGAGTGTAATGTCAATGAACTCAAAAGAGTTCAAAAAGATTATCTAGAACCAAACTCTTAGGAAAATGGAAACCAGTTTGTTCTCCACTTACTTATGCAGTGAAATAGTCAAGTAATTCTTTGCATGACCAAAAAAAAAAAAAAAAAAAAGGAAATTTGATTGAAAACAAACACACAAAACACAAAACATTTTCTATGGCATCCTTCATAAGTACTTATCCCATTATGAGAAATCTTTGTTTTCTGAAACATTCTCGATTAGGTTTTCTTACTGCTGTAAGTGCCAAATAAAAATGATCCCAAAAGGTAATGTTGTCCTAAACTCTCTGTGTTTTTTCCTCTTGAAGGGGAGGCACAGTCAGATATAAAGTCTCTACATCAGGGTCTTAGAACTATGTGTAAAACCTTGAAATTCGTGTGCCTTTATTTTCCAAAATGTAATAAGACAATCTTTAAAGTTGTTCAACCAATATTAGCAGTTTTTTTCTTTCTTTTTTTTTTTTTTTTTTTTTGAGACGGAGTCTCG
>NW_022299898.1:0-1451 GCF_002776525.5 Piliocolobus tephrosceles
GGCCAGGCTGGTCTCGAACTCCTGACCTCAGGTGATCCACCCACCTCAGCCTCCCAAATTGCTGGGATTACAGGCATGAGTCACCATGCCTGGCTAAGTGCAGACCTTGTTGGCGTAATTTGTAGGACTATGTCAAGTTTAAAATGTTTAAAAACTAATTAGTTGTTAATAGTTCTCAGACAAGAAAAACATATTTCTAGATTTCCCTTTTGTGCTTTCTGCTGCATCATTTTATTTCCATTAAGAAAATACATTTTATATCAGTGACTGTTTTTGAGCCTCTATTAATTTTTTTTCATTTTACTTTTAAGTTTTGGGATAAATATGCAGAAGCTGCACGTTTGTTACATAGTTATGCATGTGGCATGGGATGGTTTGCTGCACCTATCAACCCGTCATCTAGGTTTTAAGCCCCGTATGCATTAGGTATTTGTCCTAATGCCCTCCCTCCCCTTTCCCCTCACCCCCGACAGGTCCCAGTGTGTGATGTTCTCCTCTCTGTGTCCATGTGTTCTCATCATTCAACCCCTACTTATGGGTGAGAACTCTATTAATTTTTATTTTTTTAAGATGGAATCGAGGTCTTGTTGCCCAGGCTAGAATTCAGTGGTGCGATCTTGGCTCACTGCAACCTCTGCCTCCCAGGTTCAAGCAATTCTCCTTCCTCAGCCTCTCAAGTATCTGGGATTACAGGCACCCGCGCCACCACGTCCAGCTAATTTTTGCATTTTTAGTAGAGACGGGATTTCACCATGTTTCTCAGGCTTGTCTCAAACTCCTGACCTGGTGATTCACCCATCTTGGCCTCCCAAAGTGCTGAGATTACAAGCGTGAGCCACCGCACCCAGCCAGAACTTTATGAATTTTTTAATAGTGAAACATCAAAAGCATTTTTTATTGTTTATTTTTTATTTAGTGAAGTAAGCATCTTAAGTGTACAACTTATTGAGCCTCTGTTTATTTTCACTTGAGGAGAATGTACCACAAAAGGATAAAATCCTTAACTGGATATTTGTGTATGTGCGTATTTGCATATATTTACATTTATAGGTGTATTTTTATATTTTACTATGTCAAAGGCATTGTATTCAAAGATATGTTAAATGTTTCATTCTGTTTGTTTTTTTCTGGTAGGTATCGAAAAAATCTGACTGCCGCAAAGACAAATGTTTGGTATAAAAGGTATGAATGAGAAAGCTCTGTGTTAAATCATTGTTACTCAGAAATTAAGTCTAGATATACGTGACCTGATGGGAAGGAGGAGGAAAGGGAAAATAGGTGATAGTGACAATTTTTTTATTTCTTTCCCATTAGACAAAATCAGGTTTCGATTTCAGCAGCAAGACTTATCAAGAATTTAATCACTGTTTGATATCCATGGTTGGTTGCCTGTGGACATCCAGCCCCTTTGGGAAAGGAATATGTATTGACCCTAAAATCCTAGAAAAAAC
>NW_022299900.1:0-4159 GCF_002776525.5 Piliocolobus tephrosceles
TCTGTGATGTGAGAATTCTTCTCACAGAGTTACACTTATGTTTCATGTAGCAGGCCACTAACACTGTCTTTGGGGAAGCTGAGTAGTTCTACTTTGGAAGGCTTTAAGGCCTACGCTGATAAAGGAAATATCATCAGTCAAAAACGGGAAAGAAGCTTTCTGAGAAACTTCTTTGTGATCTGTGAATTCGTCTCACAGAGTTACATCTTTGTCCTCAGGAAGCAGTTTGCTAACACTCTTTTCCTAGTATCTGAAAGGTTTTAATTGGGAGACAGTTGGGGTCTATGGTGAAAAAGGAAATATCAACACCAAATAACTAGGGGGAAGCTTTCTGAGAGATTCCTTTCTGATATGTGATTTCATCACACAGAATTCCACACACTGCTTCTTGGCAGAGTTTGTTAAGACCGTTGTCTTGGATTCTGCAAAGTGATATTTCGGAGCTCTTTGAGGGCTATGGGGAAAAAGGATATATTCTCAGAAAGAAAGTGGCAAGAAGCATTCTGAGAAACTGCATGGCTATGTGTGAGTGCAACTCACAGGGTTACACTATTATCGTCAACTATCAGTTTTTAAAAAGAGTTTGCTTGGAATCTTCAGTGGGATTCTTCCTAGCGAAATGAGGCTTACGGTGACGAAGCAAGTGTCCTCAGAGGAAAAATGGAAAGAAGCTTTCTTAGAAACTTCTCTGTGATTTGTGAATTCATCTCAACGAGTTACACTTATGTTTCATGGAGCAGGACAAAAACACTCTCTTTGGGGAAAATGAGAAGTTCTAATTTGGAAGGCTTTGAGGCCTATGCTGATAAAGGAAATATCATCAGTTAAAAATGGGAAAGAAGCTTTCTGAGAAACTTCTTTGTGATCTGTGAATTCGTCTCACAGAGTTACATCTTTGTCCTCAGGAAGCAGTTTGCTAACACTCTTTTTCTAGAGTCTGCAAGGTGATATTTAGGAGCCAGTTGGCGCCCATGGTGAAAAAGGAAATATCATCACCTAATAACTATGGGAATCTTTCTGAGAGACTCCTTTCTGATATGTGACTTCATCACACAGAGTTCCACACACTACTTCCTGGCAGAGTTTGCTAAGACTGTTGTCTTGGATTCTGGAAGGTGATATTTGGGAGCTCATTTAGGGCTACGGGAAAAAGCATATATCCTCAGTAGAAAGTGGCAAGAAGCATTCTGAGAAATTGCATTGCTAGGTGTGAGTGCAACTCACAGAGTTACATCTTTCTCTTCAGCTATCAGTTTGCTAAGACAGTTTGCTTGGAATCTGCAGTGGGATTCTTCTTAGCGCAATGAAGCTTATGGTGACGAAGCAATTGTCCTCAGAGGGAAACTGGAAAGAAGCTTTCTTGGAAATTTCTCTGTGATGTGTGAATTCATCTCACAGAGTTACACTTACGTTTCATGGAGCAGGACACTAACACTGTCTTTGGGGAAACAGAGAACTTTTATTTTGGAAGGCTTTGAGGCCTACGCTGATAAAGGAAACATCATCAGTCAAAAACGGGAAAGATGCTTTCTGAGAAACTTCTTTGTGATCTGTGAATTCGTCTCACAGAGTTACATCTTTGTCTTCAGGAAGCGGTTTGCTAACACACTTTTCCTTGAATCTGAAAGGTGTTATTAGGGAGACTGTTGGGGTCCATGTTGAAAAAGGAAATATCATCACCAAATAACTAGCGGGAAGCTTTCTGAGAGATTCCTTTATAATATGTGACATCATTACACAGAGTTCCACACACTGCTTCTTTTCAGAGTTTGCTAAGACCGTTGTCTTGAATTCTGCAAAGTGATATATATGAGCTCATGGAGGTCTATGGGGAAAAGGGATATATCCTCAGATAGAAAGTGGCAAGAAGCATTCTGAGAAACTGCATTGCTATGTGTGTGTGCAACTCAAGGAGTTACACGTTTCTCTTCAGCTATCAGTTTGCTAAGTCATTTTGCTTGGAACCTGCAGTGGGATTCTTCTTAGCGCAATGAAGCTTACGGTGACGAAGCAATTGTCCTCAGAGGAAAAGTGGAAAGAAGCTTTCTTAGAAACTTCTCAGTGATGTGTGAATTCATCTCAGAGAGTTACACTGATATTTCAGGGAGAAGGCCACTAACACTGTCTTTGGGGAAACTGAGAAGTTGTACTTTGGAAGGCTTTGAGGCCTACGCTGATAAAGGACATATCATCAGTTAAAAACTGGAAAGAAGCTTTCTGAGAAACTTCTTTGTGATCTGTGAATTCGTCTCAAGGAGTTACATTTTTGTCCTCAGGAAGCAGTTTGCTAACAGTCTTTTCCTTGAATCGGCAAAGTGATATTTGGGAGCCAGTTGGGGCCCGTGGTGAAAAAGGAAATATCATCACCTAATAACTAGAGGGAAGCTTTCTGAGAGATTCCTTTCTGATATGTGACTTCATCACACAGAGTTCCACACATTGCTTCTTGGCAGAGTTTGCTAAGACTGTTGTCTTGGATTCTGCAAAGTGATATTTGGGAACTCATTGAGGGCTAAGGGGAAAAAGGATATATCCTCAGACAGAAAGTGGCAAGAAGCATTGTGAGCAACTGCATTGCTATGTGTGTGTGAAAATCCAGGGGTTACACGTTTCTCTTCAGCTATCAGTTTGCTAAGACAGTTTGCTTGGAATCCGCAGTGGGATTCTTCTTAGCGCAATGAAGCTTACGGTGACAAAGCAAGTGTCCGCAGAGGAAAACTGGAAAGAAGCTTTCTTAGAAACTTCTCTGTGATGTGTGAATTCATCTTACAGAGTTACACTTATGTTTCATGGAGCAGGCCACTAACACTGTCTTTGCGGAAACTGAGAAGTTCTACTTTGGAAGGTTTTGAGGCCTACGCTGATAAAGGATATGTCATCAGTTAAAAACGGGAAAGAAGCTTTCTGAGAAACTTCTTTGTGATCTGTGAATTCGTCTCACAAAGTTACACCTTTGTCCTCAGGAAGCAGTTTGCTAACACTCTTTTCCTAGTATCTGCAAGGTGATATTTGGGAGCCAGTTGGGGCCCATCGTGAGAAAGGAAATGTCATCACAAAATAACTAGAGGGAAGCTTCCTGAGAGATTCCTTTCTGATATGCGACTTCATCACACAGAGTTCCACACACTGCTTCTTGGCAGAGTTTGCTAAGACTGTTGTCTTGGATTCTGCAAAGTGATAGTTGGGAGCTCAGTGAGGGCTATGGGGAAAAGGATATATCCGCAGACAGAAAGTGACAAGAAGCATTCTTAGAAACTGCACTGCTATATGAGAGTGGAACTCACAGAGTTACACTTTTCTATTCAGCTATCAGTTTGCTAAGACAGTTTGCTTGGAATCTGCAGTGGGATTTTTCCTAGCGCAATGAAGCTTACGGAGACGAAACAAGTGTCTTCAGAGGAAAGCTGGAAAGAAACTTTCTTAGAAACTTCTCTGTGATGTGTGAATTAGTCTCACAGAGGTACACTTATGTTTCTTGGAGCAGGCCACTAACACTGTCTTTGGGGAAACTGAGAAGTTCTACTTTGGAAGGATTTGAGGCCTACGCTGATAAAGGAAATATCATTAGTTAAAAACGGGAAAGAAGCTTTCTGAGAAACTTCTTTGTGATCTGTGAATTCGTCTCACAGAGTTACATCTTTGTCCTCAGGAAGCAGTTTGCTAACACTCTTTTCCTAGAATCTGCAAGGTGATATTTGGGAGCCAGTTGCGTCCCATGGTGAAAAAGGAAATATCATCACCTAATAACTATAGGAAGCTTTCTGAGAGATTCCTTTCTGTATGAGACTTCATCACACAGAGTTCCACACACTGCTTCTAGGTAGAGATTGCTAAGACGGTGTCTTGGATTCTGCAAAGTGATAATTGGGAGGTCATTGAGGGATATGGGGAAAAAGGATATATCCTCAGACAGAAAGTGGCAAGAAGCATTCTGAGAAACTGCATGGCTGTGTGTGAATGCATCTCACAGAGTTACACGTTTCTCTTCAGCTATCAGTTTGCTGAGACAGTTTGCTTGGAATCTGCATTGGGATTCCTCTTAGCGTAATGAAGCTTTCGGTGATGAAGCAAGTATCCTCAGAGGAAAACTGGAAGGAATCTTTCTTAGAAACTTCTCTGTGATGTGTGAATTCATCTCACAGAGTTACAATTATGTTTC
>NW_022299900.1:4169-11624 GCF_002776525.5 Piliocolobus tephrosceles
AGTTTGCTAAGACTGTTGTCTTGGATTCTTCAAAGTGATATTTGGGAGCTCATTGAGGGCTATGGGGGAAAAGGATATATCCTCAGAAAGAAAGTGGCAAGAAGCATTCTGAGAAACTGCATGGCTATGTGTGAATGCATCTCAAAGAGTTACACGTTTCTCTTCTGCTATCAGTTTGCTAAGACAGTTTGCTTGGAATCTGCATTGGGATTCCTCTTAGCGCAATGAAGCTTACGGTGATGAAGCAAGTATCCTCAGAGGAAAACTGTAAGGAAGCTTTCTTAGAAATTTCTCTGTGATGTGTGAATTCATCTCACAGAGTTACAATTATGTTTCATGGAGCAGGCCAATAACAGTGTCTTTGGGGAAACTGAGAAGTTCTACTTTGGAAGGCTTTGAGGCCTACGCTGATAAAGGAAATAACATCAGTTAAAAACGGAAAAGAAGCTTTCTGAGAAACTTCTTTGTGATCTGTGAATTCGTCTCACAGAGTTACATCTTTGTCCTCAGGAAGCAGTTTGCTAACACTCTTTTCCTAGAATCTGCAAGGTGATATTTGGGAGCCAGTTGCGTCCCATGGTGAAAAAGGAAATATCATCACCTAATAACTATAGGAAGCTTTCTGAGAGATTCCTTTCTGTTATGTGACTTCATCACACAGAGTTCCACGCACTGCTTCTTGGCAGAGTTTGCTAAGACTGCTGTCTTGGATCCTGCAAAGTGATATTAGGGAGCTCAGTGAGGGCTATTGGGAAAAAGTGTATATCCTCAGACAGAAAGTGGCAAGAAGCATTCTGAGAAACTGCATGGCTATGTGTGAGTGCATCTCACAGAGTAACACGTTTCTCTTCAGCTATCATTTTCCTAAGACAGTTTGCTTGGAATCTGCAGTGGGATTCTTCTTAGCGCAATGAAGATTACGGTGGCGAAGCAAGTGTCCTCAGAGGAAAACTGGAAAGAAGCACTCATTGAAACTTCTCTGTGCAGTGTGAATTCATCTCACAGAGTTACACTTATGTTTCATGGAGCAGGCCACTAGCACTGTCTTTGGGGAAACTGCGAAGTTCTACTTGGAAGGATTTGAGGCCTACGCAGATAAAGGAAATATCATCAGTTAAAAACGGGAAAGAAGCTTTTTGAGAAACTACTTTGTGATCTGTGAATTCGTCTCACAGAGTTACATCTTTGTCTTCAGGAAGCAGTTTGCTAACACTCTTTTCCTAGAATCTGCAAGGTGATATTTGGGAGCCAGTTGGGGCCCTTGGTGAAAAAGGAAATATCATCACCTAATAACTATAGGAAGCTTTCTGAGAGATTCCTTTCTGATATGTGACTTCATCACACAGAGTTCCACACACTGCTTCTTGGCAGAGTTTGCTAAGACTGTTGTCTTGAAATCTTTAAAGTGATATTTGGGAGCTCATTGAGGTCTATTGTGAAAAAGGATATATCCTCAGACAGAAAGTGGCAATAAGCATTCTGAGAAACTGCATTGCCATGTGAGAGTGCAACTCACAGTGTTACACGTTTCACTTCAGCTATCAGTTTGCAAAGACAGTTTACTTGGAATCTGCAATGGGATTCTTCTTGGCACAATGAAGTTTACGGTGACAAAGTAAGTGTCCTCAGAGTAAAACAGGAAGGAAACTTTCTTAGAAACTTCTCTGTGATGTGTGAATTCATCTCACAGAGTTACACTTATATTTCATGAAGCAGGCCACTAACATTGTCTTTGGGAAACTGAGAAATTCTACTTTGGAAGTCGTTCAGCCCTACGCTGATAACGGAAATATCATCAGTTAAAAACGGGAAAGAAGCTTTTTGAGAAACTTCTTTGTGATCTGTGAATTCGTCTCACAGAGTTACATCTTTGTCCTCTGGAAGCAGTTTGCTAACACTCTTTTCCTAGAATCTCCAAGGTGATATTTGGGAGCCAATTGGGTCCCTTGGTGAAAAAGGAAATATCATCACATAATAACTAGAGGGAAGCTTTCTGAGAGATTCCTTTCTGATATGTTACTTCATCACACAGAGTTCCACCCACTGTTTCTTGGCAGAGTTTGCTAAGACTGTTGTCTTAGATTCTGCAAAGTGATATTTGGGAGCTCATTGAGGGCTATGGTGCAAAACGATGTTTTCTCAGAGAGACAGTGGAAAGAAGTATTCTGAGAAGTTCTACTTTGGAAGGTTTTGAGGCCTACGCTGATAAAGAAATATCATCAGTAAAAAACGGGAAAGAAGCAAGGTGACATTTGGGAGCCAATTGGGGCAGACTGGGAAAAAGGAAGTATCCTCCCATAACGACTACTGAATAGCTTTCTGAGAGATTCGTTCTGATGTTTGACTTCATCATGCAGAGTTCCTTCCCTTCTTGGAACAGTTTGCTAACACTCTTGTCGTGAGTTTTGTAATGTGTTATTTGGGAACTCATTGAGGGCTATGGTGAGAAAGGATATACTCAGAGAGAAAGTGGATAAAAGCCTTCTGAGAAACTGCACTGCGATGTGTGAATGCAACTCACAGAGTTACACGTTTCTCTTAAGTCATCAGTTTGCTAACACAGTTTTCTGGAAATCTGCAATGGGATATTTCTCAGTGCAATGAAGCTTATGGTGACAAAGGAAATCTCCTCTGATGAAAACTAGAATGAAGCTTCCTTAGAAGTTTCTTGTTGCTGTGTGAATTCATCTCACAAAGTTACACTTATATTTCATGGCGCAAGCCATTAACAGTGTCTTTGAAGAAACTAAGTAAAGATATTTTGGAACGCATGGAAGCATGGGCTGATAAAGGAAATATCATCAGTTAAAAACCAGAGAGAAGCTTTCTGAGAAATTTCTTTGTGATCTGTGAATTCATCTCATCGTGTTACAACTTATTCCTCTGGAAGCAGTTTGCTAACACTCTTTTCGTGGAATCTGTAAAGTGATATTTGGGAGCCTATTCGGGCCAACTGTGAGAAAGGAAGTATCCTAACATAACAACTAGAGAAGAACTTTCTGAGAGATTCTTTTCTGAAGTGTGACTTTATCACACAGACTTCCACGCTTCCCTTCTTGGAACAGTTTGCTAAAACTGTGGCCGTGTATTCTGCAATGTGATATTTGGGAGCTCATTGAGGGCTATAGTGAGAAAGGATATATCCTCAGACAGAAATTGTAAAGAAGCTTTCTGAGAAACTGCATTGCGATGTGTGAATGCAATTCACAGAGTTACACGTTTCTCTTCAGTCTTCAGTTTGCTAACACAGTTTTCTGGAAATCTGCAATGGGATATTCCTCACGGCAATGAAGCTTTTGGTGACAAAGGAAATCTCCTCAGATGAAAATAAGAAAGAAACTTCCTTCGAATCTTCTTCTTGATGTGTGAATTCGTCTCACAGAGTTACACTTATATTTCATGCAGCAGGCCATTAACACTGTTTTTGAAGAAACTAAGAAAGGTTACTTTGAATCGCATGGAGGCCTGCGCTGATAAACGAAATATCGTCAGTTAAAAATTAGAGAGAGGCTTTCTGAGGAACTCCTTTGTCATCTGTGAATTCATCTCACAGAGTTACAACTTATTCCTAAGGAAGCAGTTTGCTAACACTCTTTTCGTGGAATCTGTAAAGTGACATTTGGGAGCCAATTTGGGCTCACTCTGAAAAAGGAGGTATCCTCCCATAACAACTAGAGAATAGCTTTCTGAGAGATTCGTTTCTGATGTGTGACTTCATCGCACCGAGTTCCACCCTTCCCTTCTTGGAAATTTTTGCTAACACTGTTGCCGTGGAATCTGCAATGTGATATTTGGGAGCTCATGGAGGGCTATGGTGAGAAAGGATATATCCTCAGATAGAAACTGGAAAGAAGCCTTCTGAGAAACTGCATTGCGATGTGTGAATGCAACTCACAGAGTTACACGTTTCTCTTCAGTCATCAGTTTGCTAACACAGTTTTCTGGAAATCTGCAATTTGATATTTCTCAGTGCAATGAAGCTTATGGTGACAAAGTCAATCTCCTCAGATGGCAACTGGAAAGAAGCTCCCTAAGAAACATCTTGTTGATGTGTGAATTCATCACACAGATTTGCACTTATATTTCCTGGAGCAGGCCATTAACACTGTCATTGAAGAAGCTAAGAAAGGTTACTTTGGATCGCATGGAGGCCTGCGCTGGCAAAGGAAATATCATCAGTGAAAAACGAGAGAGAAGATTTCTGAGAAATTTCTTTGTGATGCGTGAATTCATCTCACAGAGTTTCAACTTATTCCTCAGGAAGCAGTTTGCTAACACTCTTTTCGTAGAACCTGCACAGTGCTATTTGGAAGCCAATTCCGGCTCACTGTGAAAAAGGAGTATCCTCACATAACAAGTAGAGAAAAGCTGTCTGAGAGATTGCTTTCAGATGTGTGACTTCATCAAACAGATTTCCACCCTTCCCTTCTTGGAATAGTTTGCTAACACTGTTGTCGTGGATTCCGCTATGTGATATGTGGGAGCTCATTGAGGGCAATGGTGAAAAAGGATATATCCTCAGGCAGAAACTGGAAAGAAGCCTTCTGAGGAGATGCATTGCCATGTGTGAATGCAACTCAAAGAGTTACACGTTTCTCTTCAGTCATAAGTTTGTTAACACAGTTTTCTGGATACCTGCAATGGGATATTTCTCAGCGCAATGAAGCTTATGGTGACCAAGGAAATCTCCTCAGATGAAAACTAGAAAGAAACTTCCTTAGAAACTTCTTGGTGATGTGTGAATTCATCTCACAGAGTTACACTTATATTTCATGGAGCAGGCCATTAACACTGTCTTTGAAGAAACTAAGAAAGGTTACCTTAGATCGCAAGGAGGCCTGCGCTGGTAAAGGAAATATCATCAGATAAAAACGACAGAGAAGGTTTCTGAGAAATTTCTTTGTGATCTGTGAATTCATCTCTCAGAGTTACAACTTATTCCTCAGGAAGCAGTTCGGTAACACTCTTTTCCTGGAATCTGTAAAGTGATATTTGGGAGCCAATTCGGGAACAATGTGAAAAAGGATGTATCCTCACATAACAACTAGAGAATCGCTTTCTGAGAGATTGCTTTCTGATGTGTGACTTCATCACACAGAATTCCACCCTTCCCTTCTTGGAACAGTTTGCTACCACTGTTGCCATGGATTGTGCAATGTGATATTTGGGAGATCATTCAGGGCTATGGTGAGAAAGGATATATCCTCAGACAGAAACAGGAAGGAAGCCTTCTGAGAGACTGCATTGCGATGTGTGAATGCAACTCAGAGTTACACGTTTCTCTTCAGTCATCAGATTGCTAACACAGTTTTCTGGAAATCTGCAATGTTATATTTCTCAGCGCAATGAAGTTTATGGTGACAAAGGAAATCTCCTCAGAAGAAAACTAGAAAGAAGCTTCCTTAGAAATTTCTTGTTGATGCGTGAATTCATCTCACAGAGTTACACTTATATTTCATGGAGCAGGCCATTAACACTCTCTTTGAAGAAACTAAGAAATGTTACCTTGGATCGCATGGAGGCCTGCGCTGATAAAGGAAATATCATCAGTTTAAAACGACAGAGAATGTTTCTGAGAATTTGTTTGAGATCTGTGAATTCATCTCATAGAGTTAGAATTTATTCCTCAGGAAGCAGTTTGCTAACACTCTTTTCGAGGAATATGTGAAGTGATATTTGGGAGCCAATTCGGGCCCCCTGTGTAAATGTATGTATCCCCCCGTTACAACTAGAGAATAGCTTTCTGAGAGATTGCTTTCTGATGTGTGACTTCATCTCCCAGACTTCCACCCTTCCTTCTTGGAACAGTTTGCTAACACTGTTCCCATGGATACTGCAATGTGATATTTGGGAGCTCATTGAGGGCTATGGTGAGAAAGGATATATCCTCAGACAGAAATTGTAAAGAAGCCTTCTGAGAAACTGCATTGCGATATGTGAATGCAACTCACATACTCACACGTTTCTCTTCAGTCATCAGTTTGCTAACACAGTTTTCTGGAAATCTGCAATGGGATATTTCTCAGCGCAATGAAACTTATGGTGACAAAGGAAATCTCCTCAGATGAAAACTACAAAGAAGCTTCCTTAGAAACTTCTTGTTGATGTGTGAATTCATCTCACAGAGTTACACTTACTTATCAAGGAGTAGGCCATTAACACTGTCATTGAAGAGACTAAGAATGGTTACTTTGGAACGCATGGAGGCCTGCGCTGGCAAAGGAAATATCATCAGTGAAAAACGAGAGAGAAGCTTTCTGAGTAATTTCTTTGTTATCTGTGATTTCAACTCACAGAGTTACAACTTATTCCTCAGGAAGCAGTTTACTAACACTTTTTTCCTGGAATCTGTAAAGTGATATTTGGGAGCCAATTCAGACCCACTGTGAAAAAGGAAGTATCCTCATATAACAATTAGAGAATAGCTTTGTGAGAGATTCCTTTCTGATGTGTGACTTCATCACACAGAGTTCCACTCTGGCCTTCTTGGAACAGTTTGCTAACACTGTTCCCTTGGATACTGCAATGTGATATTTGGGAGCACATTGAGGGCTATGGTGAGAAAGGATATATCCTCAGATAGAAACTGGAAAGAAGCCTTCTGTGAAACTGCATTGCGATGTGTGAATGCAACTCGCAGAGTTACACGTTTCTCTTCAGTCATCAGTTTGCTAACACAGTTTTCTGGAAATCTGCAATGGGATATTACTCAGCACAGTGAAGCTTATGGTGACAAAAGAAATCCCCTCAGATGAATACTAGAAAGAAGCTTCCTTAGAAACTTCTTCTTGATGTGTGAATTCACCTCACAGAGTTATACTTATGTATCAAGGAGCAGGACATTTACACTGTCTTTGAAGAAACTAATAAAGGTTACTTTGGATCGCACCTAGGCCTGCGCTGGCAAAAGAAATAACATCAGTTTAAAATGAAAGAGAAGCTTTCTGAGAAATTGCTTTGTGATCTGTGAATTCATCTCCCAGAGTTACAACTTATTCCTCAGGAAGCAGTTTGTTAACACTCTTTTCTTGGAATGTGTAAAAGGATATTTGGAAGCCAAATTGGGCCCACTGTGAAAAAGGAAGTATCCTCCCATAACAACTATAGAATAGCTTTCTGAGAGATTGCTTTCTGTTGTGTGATTTCATCACACTGAGTTCCTAGCTTCCCTTGTTGGAACAGTTTAATAACACTGTTCCCGTGGATTCTGCAAGGTGATATATGGGAGCTCATTGAGGGCTATGGTGAGAAAGGATATATCCTCAGACAGAAACTGGAAAGAAGCCTTCTGAGAAACTGCATTGCGATGTGTGAATGCATCTCACATAGTTACACGTTTCTCTTCAGTCATCAGTTTGCTTACACAGTTTTCTGGAAATCTGCAATGGGATATTTCGCAGCGCAGTGAAGCTTATGGTGACAAAGGAAATCTCCTCAGATGAAAACTAGAAAGAA
>NW_022299900.1:11724-19914 GCF_002776525.5 Piliocolobus tephrosceles
TTATATTTCATGGAGCAGATTATTAACACTGTCTTTGAAGGAACTAAGAAAGGTTACTTTGGATCGCATGGAGTCCTGCACTGATAAAGGAAATATCATCTGTTAAAAACGAGAGAGAAGCTTTCTGAGAAATTTCTTTGTGATCTGTGAATTCATCTCACAGAGTTACAACTTGTTCCTCAGGAAGCAGTTTGCTAACACTCCTTTTCTGGAATGTGTAAAGTGATATTTGGGAGCCAATTCGGGCCCACTGTGAAAAAGGAAGTATACTCACATAACAACTAGAGAATAGCTTTCTGAGAGATTGCTTTCTGATGCGTGACTTCAAGACACAGAGTTCCACGCTTCCCTTCTTGGAACAGTTTGCTAACACTGCTGCCGTGGATTCTGAAATGTGATATTTGGGAGCTCATTGAGGTCTATGGTGAGAAAGGATTTATCCTCAGACAGGAACTATAACGAAGCCTTCTGAGAAACTGCATTGCGATGTGTGAATGCAACTCACATAGTTACACGTTTCTCTTCAGTCATCAGTTTGCTAACACGGTTTTCTGGAAATCTGCAATGGGATATTTCGCAGCGCAATGAAGCTTATGGTGACAAAGGAAATCTCCTCAGATGAAAACTAGAAAGAAGCTTCCTTAGAATCTGCTTGTTGATGTGTGAATTCATCTCACAGAGTTACACTAATATTTGATGGAGTAGGCCTTTAACACTGTCTTTGAATCAACTAAGAAATGTTATTTTGGTTCGCATGGAGGCCTGCGCTGGCAAAGGAAATATCATCAGTGAAAAACGAGAGAGAAGCTTTCTGAGAAATTTCTTTGTGATCTGTGAATTCATCTCACAAAGTTACAACTTATTCCTCAGGAAACAGTTTGTTAACACTCTTTTCGTGGGATCTGTACAGTGATATTTGGGAGCCAATTCGAGCCCACTGTGAAAAAGGAAGTATCCTCATATAACAACTAGAGAATAGCTTTCTGAGAGGTTGCTTTCTGATGTGTGATTACATCACACAGAGTTCCACCCTTCCCTTCTTGGAACAGTTTGCTAACACTGTTGCCGTGGATTCTGCAGTGTGATATTTGGGAGCTCATTGAAGGCTATCGTGAGAAAGGATATATCTTCAGACAGAAACTGGAAAGAAGCTTTCTGAGAAACTGCATTGCGATGTTTGAATGCACCTCACAGAGTTACTCGATTCTCTTCAGTCATCAGTTTGCTAACACAGTTTTATGGAAATCTGCAACGGCATATTTCTCAGCGCAATGAAGCCTATGGTGACAAAGGAAATCTCCCCAGATCAAAACTAGAAGGAAGCTTCCTTAGAAACTGCTTGTTGATGTGTGAATTCATCTCCCAGAGATACACTTATATTAAATGGAGCAGGCCATTAACACTGTCTTTGAAGAAACTAAGAAAGGTTACTTTGGATCGCATGGAGGCCTTCGCTGATAAAGGAAATATCATCAGTTAAAAAGGACAGAGAAGCTTTCTCAGAAATTTCCTTGTGATCTGTGAATTCATCTCACAGATTTACAACTTAATCCTCAGGAAGCAGTTTGCAAACACACTTTTCCTGGAATCTGTATAGTGATATTTGGGATTCAATTCGGGCCCACTGTGAAAAAGGAATTATCCACACATAACAACTAGAGAATAGTTTTCTGAAAAATTGCCTTCAGATGTGTGACTTCATCACACAGACTTCTACCGTTCCCTTCTTGGAACAGTTTGCCAACACTGGTGCAGCGGATTGTGCAATGTGATATTTGGGAGCTCATTGAGGGCTATGGTGAGAAAGGATATATCCTCACACAGAAACTGGAAAGAAGCCTTCTGAGAGACTGCATTTCGATGTGTGAATGCAACTCACAGTGGTACACTTTCCCTTCCGTCATCAGATTGCTAACACAGTTTTCTGGAAATCTGCAATGGGATATTTCTCAGCGCAATGAAGCTTATGGTGACAAAGGAAATCTCCTCAGATGAAAACTAGAAAGAAGCTTCCTTAGAAAATTTTTGTTGATGTGTGAATTCTTCTCACAGAGTTACGCTTATATTTCATGGAGCAGGCAATTAACACTGTCTTTGAGCAAACTAAGGAAGGTTACATTGGATCGCATGGAGGTCTGCGCTGGCAAAGGAAATATCATCAGCTAAAAACGAGAGAGAAGCTTTCTGGAAATATATATTTCATTGAGCAGGCCATTAAAAATGTCTTTGAAGAAACTAAGAATGGTTACTTTGGATGGCACGGAGGCCTGCGCTGGCAAAGGAAATATCAACATTGAAAAACTAGAGAGATGCTTTCTGAGAAATTTCTTTGTGATCTGTGAATTCATCTCACAGATTTACAACTTATTCCTCAGGAAGCAGTTTGCTAACACTCTTTTCGTGGAATCTGTACAGTGATATTTGGGAGCCAATTCAGGCCCACTGTTAAAAAGGAAGTATCCTCACATAACAACTAGACAATAGCTTTCTGAGAGATTGCTTTCTGATGTGTGACTTTTCACACAGAGGTCCACGCTTCCCTTCTTGTCACAGTTTGCTAACACTTTTGCCGTGGATTCTGCAATGTGATCTTTGGGAGCTAATTGAGGGCTCTGGTGAGAAAGGATATATCCTCAGACAGAAACTGGAAGGAACCTTCTGAGAAACTGCATCGCGATGTGTGAAGGCACTCACAGAGTTACACGTTTCTCTTCAGTCATCAGTTTGCTAGCAGAGTTTTCTGGAAATCTGCAATGGGATATTTCTCAGCGCAATGAAGCTTATGGTGTCAAAGGAAATCTCCTCAGATGAAAAGTAGAAAGAAGCTTCCTTAGAAACTTCTTGTTGATGTGTGAATTCATCTCACAGAGTTACACTTATATTTCATGGAGCAGGCCATTAAAATTCTCTTTGAAGAAACTAAGAAACGTTACTTTGGATCGCATGGAGGACTACGCTGATAAAGGAAATATCATCAGTTAAAAAGGGGAGAGAAACTTTGTGAGAAATTTATTTGTGATCTGTGGATATATCTCACAGAGTTACAACGTAATCCTCAGGAAGCAGTTTAACACTCATTTCGTGGAATCTGTAAAGTGATATTTGGGAGCCAATTCAGGCCCAATGTGAATAAGGAAGTATCCTCCCCTATCAACTAGAGAATAGCTTTCTGAGAGATTGCTTTCTGATGTGTGACTTCATCACACAGTGTTCCACCCTATCCTTCTTGGAACACTTTGCTAACACTGTTGCCGTGGATTCTGCAATGTGATATTTGGGAGCTCATTGATGGCTATGGTGAGAAAGGATATATCCTCAGACAGAAACTGTAAAGAAGCCTTCTGAGAACCTGCATTGCGATGTGTAAACACAACTCACAAAGTTTCCCGTTTCTCTTCAGTCATCAGTTTGCTAACACGGTTTTCTGGAAATCTGCAATTGGATATTTCTCAGCGTAATGAAGCTCATGTTGACAAAGGAAATCTCCTCAGATGAAAACTTGTAAGAAGCTGCCTTAGAAACTTCTTGTTGATGAGTGAATTCACCACACAGGATTACACTTATATTTCATGGAGCTGGCCATTAACACTGTCTTTGAAGAACTGAATAAAGGTTATTAGGATGGTATGGAGGCCTGCGCTGGCAAAGGAAATATCATCAGTGAAAAACGAGAGAGAAGCTTTCTGAGAAATTTCTTTGTGATCTGTGAATTCACCTCACAGAGTTACAACTTATTCCTCAGGAAGCAGTTTGCTAACACTCTTTTCATGGAATCTGAAAAGTGATATTTGGGAGCCAATTGGGGCCCACTGTGTAAAAGGAAGTTTCCTCACATAACATCTAGAGAATAGCTTTTCAGAGATTGTTTTGTGATGTGTGACTTCATCACACAGAGTTCCACGATTCCCTTCTTGGAACAGTTTGCTAACACTGTTGCCGGGGATTCTGCAATGTGATATTTGGAAGCTACTTGAGGGTTATGGTGAGAAAGGATATATCCTCAGACAGAAACTGGAAAGAAACCTTCTGAGAAACTGCATTGCAATGTGTGAATGCAACTCACAGAGTAACACGTTTCCCTTCAGTCATCAGTTTGCTAACACAGTTTTCTGGAAATCTGCAATGGGATATTTCTCAGCACAATGAAGTTTATGATGACAAAGAAAATCTCCTCAGATGAAAACTAGGAAGAAGCTTCCTTAGAAACTTCTCGTTGATTTGTGAAACTATCTCACAGAGTTTCACTTATATTTCATGGACCAGGCCATTAACACTGTCTTTGAAGAAAATAAGAAAGGTTACTTTGGATAGCATGGAGGCCTGCGCTGGTAAAGGAAATATCATCAGTGAAAAACGAGAGAGAATCTTTCTGAGAAATTTCTTGGTGATCTCTGAATTCATCTCACAGAGTTACAATTTATTCCTCAGGAAGCAGTTTGTTAACACTCTTTTTGTGGAATCTGTAAGTGATATTTGAGAGCCAATTCGGGCCTACTGTGAAAAAGGATGTATCCTCACATAACAACTAGACAATAGCTGTCTGAGAGATTGCTTTCTGATGTGTGACTTCATCACACAGAGTTCCACCCTTCCCTTCTTGGAACAGTTTGCTAACACTGTTGCCGTGGATTCTGCAATGTGATATTTGGGAGCACATTGAGGGCTATGGTGAGAAAGGATATATCCTCAGAAAGAAAGTGGAAAGAAGCCTTCTGAGAAACTGCATTGCGATGAGTGAATGAAACTCGCAGAGTTACTGGTTTCTCTTCAGTCATCAGTTGGCTAAATCAGTTTTCTGGAAATCTGCATTAAGGATATATCTCAGCGCAATGAAGCTTATGGTGACAAATGAAATCTCCTCAGATGAATACTAGAAAGAAGCTTCCTTAGAAACTGCTTGTTGATGTGTGAATTCATCTCACAGAGTTACACTTATATTTCCTGGGGCAGGCCATTAACACTGTGTTTGAAGAAACTAAGAAAAGTTACTTTGGATCGCATGGAGGCCTGCGCTGACAAAGGAAATATCATCAGTTAAAAATGAGAGAGAAGCTTTCTGCAAAATTTCTTTGTGATCTGTGAATTCATCTCACAGAGTTTCAACTTATTCCTCAGGAAGCCGTTTGCTAACATTATTTCTGTGGAATCTGTAAAATGATATTTGGGAACCATTTCGGGCCCACTGTTTAAAAGGAATTATCCTCACATAACAACTAGAGAATAGCTTTGTGAGAAATTGCTTTTGAGGTGTGACTTCATCACACAGAGTTCCACGCATCCCTATTTGGAATAGTTTGCTGACACTGTTCCCGTGGATTCTGCAATGTGATATTTGGGAGCTCATTGAGGGCTATGGTGAGAAAGGATATATCCTCAGACAGAAACTGGAAAGAAGCCTTCTGAGAAACTGCATCGCGATGTTTGAAGGCAACTCACAGAGTTACACGTTCCTCTTCAGTCATCAGTTTGCAAACACAGTTTTCTGGAAAACTGCAATGGGATATTTCTCAGCGCAATGAAGTTTATGGTGACTAAGGAAATCTCCTCAGATGAAAACTACAAAGAAGCTTCCTTAGAAACTTCTTGTGGATGTGTGAATTCATCTCACAGAGTTACACTTATATTTCATGGAGCAGGCCACTAACACTGTCTTTGAAGAAACTACGAAATATTCCTTGGGATCTCATGGAGGCCTGCGCTGGTAAAGGAAATATCATCAGTGAAAAACGAGAGAGAAGCTTTCTGAGAAATTTCTTTGTGATCTGTGTATTCATCTCACAGAGATACAACTTATTCCTCAGGAAGCAGTTTGTTAACACTCTTTTTGTGGAATCTGTAAAGTGATATTTGGGAGCTAATGCGGGCCCATTGTGAAAAAGGAAGTATCCTCACACAACTACGAGAGAATAGCTTTCTGAGAGATTGCTATCTGATGTGTGACTTCATCACACAGAGTTGCACATTTGCCTTCTTGGAACAGTTTGCTAACACTGTTGCTGTGAATTCTGCAATGTGACATTTGGGAGCTCATTGAGGTCTAAGGTGAGAAAGGATATATCTTCAGACAGAGACTGGAAAGAAGCCTTCTGAGAAAGTGCACTGCGATGTGTGAATGCAACTCACAGAGTTACACGTTTGTCTTCAGTCATCAGTTTGCTAACACAGTTTTCTGGAAATGTACAATGGGATATTTCTCAGCACAATGAGGCTTATGGTGACAAAGGAAATCTCCTCAGATGAAAAGTAGAAGGAAGCTTCCTTAGAAACTTTTTGTTGAAGAGTGAATTCATCTCACAGTGTTACACTTATATTTCATGGAGCAGGCCATTAACACTGTCCTTGAAGAAACTAAGAAAGGTTACATTGGATTGCATGGAGGCCGGCCCTGGCAAAGGAAATATCATCAGTGAAAAATGAGAGAGAAGCTTTGTGAGAAATTTCTTTGTGATGTGTGAATTCATCTCATAGAGTTACAACTTTATTCCTCAGGAAGAAGTTTGCTAACACTCTTTTCGTGAAATCTGTAAAGTCATATTTTGGAGTCAGTTCGGGAACACTGTGAAAAAGGATGTATCCTCACATAACACCTAGAGAATAGCTTTCTGAGTGATTGCTTTCTGATGTCTGATTTCATTACACAGTGTTCCACACTTCCCTTCTTTGAACAGTTTGGTAACACTGTTGCCGTGGATTCTGCAATGTGATATCTGGGAGCTCTTTGAGGGCTATGGTGAGAAAGGTTATATCCTGAGGCAGAAACTGGAAAGAAGCCTTCTGAGAAACTGCTTTGCGATGTGTGAATACAACTCACAGAGTTACACGTTTCTCTTCAGTCATCAGTTTGCTAAAACAGTTTTCTGGAAATCTGCAATGGGATGTTTCTGAGCACAATGAAGCTTACGGTTGCAAAGGAAATCTCGTCAGATGAAAACTAGAAAGAAGCTTCCTTGGAAACTTCTTGTTGATTTGTGAATTCATCTCACAGAGTTACACTTACATTTTATGGAGCAGGCCATTAACACTGTCTTTGAAGAAACTAAGAAAGGTTACTTTGCATTGCATGGAGGCCTCCGTTGATAAAGAAATTATCATCATTTAAAAACGAGTGAGAAACTTTCTCAGAAATTTCCTTGTGATCTGTGAATTCATCTCACAGATTTACAACTTACTCCTCAGGAAGGAATTTGCTAACACTCTTTTCGTGGAATCTGTACAGTGGTATTTGGGATCCAATTCTGGCCCACTGTGAAAAAGGAAGTATCCTCACAAACAACTAGAGAATAGCTTTCTGAGAGATTGCCTTCTGATGTGTGACTTCATCACACAGGGTTCCACGCTTCCCTTCTTGGAACAGTTTGCTAACACTGTTGCTGCGAATTGTGCAATGTGATATTTGGGAGCTCATTGAGGGCTATGGTGAGAAGGGATATATCCTCAGACAGAAACTGGAAAGAAGCCTTCTGAGAAACTGCATGGCGATGTGTCAATGCAACTCACAGAGTTACACGTTTCTCTTCAGTTATCAGTTTGCTAACACAGCTTTTTGGATATCTGCAAAGAGATATTTCTACGCGCAATGAAGCTTATGGTGACAAAGGAAATCTCCTCAGACGAATTGTGAAATAATCTCCCTTAGAAACTTCATGTTGATGTGTGAATTCATCTCACAGATTTACACCTATATTTCATGTAGCAGGCCTTTAACACTGTCTTTGAAGAAACTAAGAAAGGTTACTTTGATAGCATGGAGTCCTGCGCTGGCTAAGTAAATATCAACAGCTAACAACGAGAGAGAATCTTTCTGAGAAATTTCGTTGTGATCTGTGAATTCATCTCACAGATTTACAAGTAATTCCCCAGGAAGCAGTTTGCTAACACTCTTTTCGTGGAATCTGTAAGGTGATATTTGGGAGCCAATTCTGGCCCCCTATGAAAAAGGAAGTATCCTCACATAACAACAAGAGAATAGCTTTCTGCGAGATTGCTTTCTGATGTGTGACATCATCACACAGAAGTCCACCGTTCCCTTCTTGGAACAGTTTGCTCACACTGTTGCCGTGGATTCTGCATTGTGATATTTGTGAGCTCATTGAGGGCCATGGTGAGAAAGGATATATCCTCAGACAGAAACTGGAAAGAAGCTTTCTGAGAAACTGCATTGCGATGTGTGAATGCAACTCACAGTGTTAC
>NW_022299900.1:19924-22978 GCF_002776525.5 Piliocolobus tephrosceles
GACAGAAACTGGAAAGAAGCCTTCTGAGAAACTGCATTGCGATGTGTCAATGCAACTCACTGTGTTACACGTTTCTCAGCAGTCCTCAGTTTGCTAACACAGTTTTCTGGAAATCTGCAATCGGATATTTTTCAGTGCAATGAAGCTTATGGTGACAAAGGAAATCTCCTCTGATGAAAACTAGAATGAAGCTTCCTTAGAAGTTTCTTGTGGCTGTGTGAATTCATCTCACAAAGTTACACTTATATTTCATGGCGCAAGCCATTAACACTGTCTTTTAAGTATCTAAGAAAGGTTAGTTGGATCGCAAGGATGCCTGCGCTGGTAAAGGAAATATCATCAGTTAGAAACGAGAGAGATGCTTTCTGAGAAATTTCATTGTGATCTGCAAATTCATCTCACAGAGTTACAACATATTCCTCAGGAAGCAGTTTGCAAACACTCTTTCCGTGGAAACTGTAAAGTGATATTTGGGAGCCAATTCGGGTCCACTGTGAAAAAGGAAGTATACGCACATACCAAGTAGAGAATAGCTTTCTGAGAGATTGCTTTCTGATGTGTGACTTCGTCACACACAGTTCCACGCTTCCCTTCTTGGAACAGTTTGCTAACACTGTTGCCATGGATTCTGAAATGTGATATTTGGGAGCTCATTGAGGGCTATGGTGAGAAAGGATATATCCTCAGACAGAAACTTTAAAGAAGCCTTCTAAGTAAGTGCTTTGCGATGTGTGAATGCAACTCACAGAGTTACACGTTTCTCTTCCGTCATCAGTTTGCTAACAGAGATTCTGCAATGTGATATTTGGGAGCTCATTGAGGGCTATGCTGAGAAAGGATATATCCTCAGACAGAAACTGCAAAGAAGCCTTCTGAGAAACTGCATTGCAATGTGTGAATGCCACCAACAGAGTTATACGTTTCTCTTTAGTCATCAGTTTGATGACACAGCTTCCTTAGAAACATCTTTTTGATCTGTGATTTCATCTCACTGAGTTACACTTATATTTCATGGAGGAGGCCATTACAACTGTCTTTGAAGAAACTAAGAAAGGTTACTTTGGATCGCATGGAAGCCTGTTCTGGCAAAGGAAATGTCATCAGTGAAAAATGAGAGAAAAGCTTTCTGAGAAATTCCTTTGTAATCTGTGAATTCATCTCACAGAGATACAACTTATTCCTCAGGAAGCAGTTTGCTAACACTCTTTTCGTGGAATCTGTAAAGTCATATTTCGGAGCCATTTCGGGACCACTGTGAAAAAGGAAGTATCCTCCCATAACAACTAGAGAATAGCTTCTGAGAGATTGCTTATTGATGTGTGACTTCATCACAGAGAGTTCCACGCTTCCCTTCTTTGAACAGTTTTCTAACACTATTGCCGTGGCTTCTGGAACGTGATATTTGGGAGCTAATTGAGTGCTATGGTGAGAAAGGATATATCCTCAGACAGAAACTGGAAAGAAGCCTTTTGAGAAACTGCATTGCCATGTGTGAATGCAACTCACAGAGTTACATGTTTCTCTTCATTCATCAGTTTGTTAACACAGTTTTCTGGAAAACTACATTGGGATATTTCTCAGCGCAATGAAGCTTATGGTGACAAAGGAAATCTCCTCAGATGAACACTGGAAAGAAGCTTCCTTAGAAACTGCTTGTGGATGTGTTAATCCATCTCACAGAGTTACACTTATATTTCACGGAGCAGGCCATTAACACTGTCTTTGAAAAAACTAAGAAAGGTTACTTTGGATTGCATGGAGGCCTGCGATGGCAAAGGAAATATCACTGAAAAACGAAAGAGAAGCTTTCTGAAAAATTTCTTTGTGATCTGTGAATTCGTCTCACAGAGTTACAATTTATTCCTCAGGAAGCAGTTGGCTAACACTCTTTTCGTGGAATATGTAAAGTGATATTTGGGAGCCAATTGAGGCCCGCTGTGAAAAAGGATGTATCCTCTCATAACAACTAGAGAATAGCTTTCTGAGAGATTGCTTTCTGATGTGTGACTTCATCAAACAGTGATCCACTGTTCCCTTCTTAGAACACTTTGCTAACACTGTTCCCTTGGATTCTGCAATGTGATATTTGGGAGCTCATTCAGGGCTCTGGTGAGAAAAGATATATCCTCAGACAGAAACTGGAAAGAAGCCTTCTGAGAAACTGCATTGCGATGTGTGAATGCAACTCACAGTGTTACATGTTTCTCTCTGGTCATCAGTTTGCTAACACAGTTTTCTGGAAATCTGCAATGGGATATTTCTCAGCGCAATGAAGCTTATGGTGACAAAGGAAATCTCCTCAGTTGAAAACTAGAAAGAAGCTTCCTTAGAAATTTCTTGTTGCTGTTGAATTCATCAGACAGAGTTACACTTATATTTCATGGAGCAGGCCATTAACACTGTCTTTGAAGAAACGAAGAAAGTTTACTTTGGATCGCATGGAGTCCTGCGATTGCAGAGGTAATATCATCAGTTAAAAACGAGAGAGAACCTTTCTGAGAAATTTCTTTGTGATCTGTGAATTCATCTCACAGAGTTACAACTTATTTCTCAGGATGCAGTTTGCTAACACTCGTTTCGTGGAATGTGTAAAGTGATATTTGGGCGCTCATTGAGGGCTAAGGTTAGAAGGAACATATCCTCTGGAAGAAACTGGAAAGAAGCCTACGGACAAACTGCATTGCGATGTGTGAATGCAACTCACAGAGTTACACATTTGTCTGTAGTCATCAGTTAGCTAATGCAGTTTTCTGGAAATCAGCAATCGGATATTTCTCAGCGCAATGAAGCTTGTGGTGACAAAGGAAATCTCCAAAGATGAAAACTAGCAAGAAGCTTCCTTAGGAACTTCTTATTGATGTGTGAATTCATCTCACAGAGTTACACTTATATTTCATGGAGCAGGCCATTAACACTCTCTTTGAAGAAACTAAGAAAGGTTACTTTGGATCGCATGGAGGCCAGCGCTGGTAAAGCAAATATCATCAGTTAAAAACGCGAGAGATGCTTTCTGAGAAATTTCATTGTGATCTGTGAATTCATCTCATAGAGTTA
>NW_022299901.1:0-1298 GCF_002776525.5 Piliocolobus tephrosceles
ACAGCAGACTGATGGGTCTTGACTCTTTATCCAGTTTGCCAGTCTGTGTCTTTTAATTGGAGCATTTAGTCCATTTACATTTAAGGTTAATATTGTTATGTGTGATCTTGATCCTGCCATTATGATATTAACTGGTTATTTTGCTCATTAGTTGATGCAGTTTCTTCCTAGGCTCGATGGTCTTTACATTTTGGCATGTTTTTGCAGTGGCTGGTACCGGTTGTTCCTTTCCATGTTTAGGGCTTCCTTCAGGGTCTCTTGTAAGGCAGGCCTGGTGGTGACAAAATCTCTAAGCATTTGCTTATCTGTAAAGAATTTTATTTCTCCTTCACTTATGAAACTTAGTTTGGCTGGATATGAAATTCTGGGTTTAAAATTCTTTTCTTTAAGAACGTTGAATATTGGCCCCCACTCTCTTCTGGCTTGTAGAGTTTCTGCCGAGAGATCTGCTGTCAGTCTGATGGGCTTCCCTTTGTGGGTAACCCGACCTTTCTCTCTGGCTGCCCTTAAGATTTTTTCCTTCATTTCAACTTTGGTGAATCTGGCAATTATGTGTCTTGGAGTTGCTCTTCTGGAGGAGTATCTTTGTGGCGTTCTCTGTATTTCCTGAATTTGAATGTTGGCCTGCCCTGCTAGGTTGGGGAAGTTCTCCTGGATGATATCCTGTAGAGTGTTTTCCAATTTGGTTCCATTTTCCCCCTCACTTTCAGGCACCCCAATCAGACGTAGATTTGGTCTTTTGACATAATCCCATACTTCTTGCAGGCTTTGTTCATTTCTTTTTCTTCTTTTTTCTTTTGGTTTCTCTTCTCGCTTCATTTCATTCATTTGATCCTCAATCGCTGATACTCTTTCTTCCAGTTGATCGAGTCGGTTACTGAAGCTTGTGCATTTGTCACGTATTTCTCGTGTCATGGTTTTCATCTCTGTCATTTCGTTTATGACCTTCTCTGCATTAATTAGTCTAGCTGTCAATTCTTCCACTTTTTTTTCAAGATTTTTAGTTTCTTTGCGCTGGGTACGTAATTCCTCCTTTAGCTCTGAGAGGTTTGATGGACTGAAGCCTTCTTCTCTCATCTCATCAAAATCATTCTCTGACCAGCTTTGATCCGTTGCTGGCGATGGGCTGTGCTCCTTTGCAGGAGGAGATGCGCTCTTATTTTTTGAATTTCCAGCTTTTCTGCCCTGCTTTTTCCCCATCTTTGTGGTTTTATCTGTCTCTGGTCTTTGATGATGGTGACGTACTGATGGGGTTTTGGTATAGGTGACCTTCCTGTTTGATAGTTTTCCTTCTGACA
>NW_022299902.1:0-1189 GCF_002776525.5 Piliocolobus tephrosceles
TTCTGCTAGCTTTTGAATGTGTTTGCTCTTGCCTCTCTAGTTCTTTTAATTGTGATGTTAGAGTGTCAATTTTAGATCTTTCCAGCTTTCTCTTGTGGGCACTTAGTGCTATAAATTTCCCTCTACATACTGCTTTAAATGTGTCCCAGAGATTCTGGTATGTTGTATCTTTGTTCTCATTGGATTCAAAGAACATCTTTATTTCTGCTTTCATTTCGTTATGTACCCAGTAGTCATTCAGGAGCAGGTTGTTCAGTTTCCATGTAGTTGAGTGGTTTTGATTGAATTTCTTAGTCCTGAGTTCTAGTTTGATTGCACTGTGGTCAGAGAGACAGTTTGTTATAATTTCTGTTCTTTTACATTTGCTGAGGAGTGCTTTACTTCCAATTATGTGGTCAATTTTGGAATAAGTGCGATGTGGTGCTGAGAAGAATGTATATTCTGTTGACTTGGGGTGGAGAGTTCTATAGATGTCTATTAGGTCCGCTTGGTGCAGAGATGAGTTCAATTCCTGGATATCCTTGTTAACTTTCTGTCTCGTTGATCTGTCTAATGTTGACAGTGGAGTGTTGAAGTCTCCCATTATTATTGTATGGGAGTCTAAGTCTCTTTGTAAGTCTCTAAGGACTTGCTTTATGAATCTGGGTGCTCCTGTATTAGGTGCATATATATTTAGGATAGTTAGCTCTTCCTGTTGGATTGATCCCTTTACCATTATGTAATGGCCTTCTTTGTCTCTTTTGATCTTTGATGGTTTAAAGTCTGTTTTATCAGAGACTAGGATTGCAACCCCTGCTTTTTTTTGTTCTCCATTTGCTTGGTAGATCTTCCTCCATCCTTTTATTTTGAGCCTATGTATGTCTCTGCATGTGAGATGGGTCTCCTGAAGACAGCAGACTGATGGGTCTTGACTCTTTATCCAGTTTGCCAGTCTGTGTCTTTTAATTGGAGCATTTAGTCCATTTACATTTAAGGTTAATATTGTTATGTGTGATCTTGATCCTGCCATTATGATATTAACTGGTTATTTTGCTCATTAGTTGATGCAGTTTCTTCCTAGGCTCGATGGTCTTTACATTTTGGCATGTTTTTGCAGTGGCTGGTACCAGTTGTTCCTTTCCATGTTTAGGGCTTCCTTCAGGGTCTCTTGTAAGGCAGGCCTGGTGGTGACAAAATCTCTAAGCATTTG
>NW_022299903.1:0-3550 GCF_002776525.5 Piliocolobus tephrosceles
GCAATAAAAAATGATAAAGGGGATATCACCACCGACCCCACAGAAATACAAACTACCATCAGAGAATACTATAAACACCTCTACGCAAATCAACTAGAAAATCTAGAAGAAATGGATAATTTCCTGGACACGTACACTCTTCCAAGACTAAACCAGGAAGAAGTTGAATCCCTGAATAGACCAATAGCAGCCTCTGAAATTGAGGCAACAATTAATAGCCTGCCCACCAAAAAAAGCCCAGGACCAGATGGATTCACAGCTGAATTCTACCAGAGGTACAAGGAGGAGCTGGTACCATTCCTTCTGAAACTATTCCAATCAATAGAAAAAGAGGGAATCCTCCCTAACTCATTTTATGAGGCCAACATCATCCTGATACCAAAGCCTGGCAGAGACACAACAAAAAAAGAGAATTTTAGACCAATCTCCCTGATGAACATCGATGCAAAAATCCTCAATAAAATACTGGCAAACCGGATTCAGCAGCACATCAAAAAGCTTATCCACCATGATCAAGTGGGCTTCATCCCTGGGATGCAAGGCTGGTTCAACATTCGCAAATCAATCAACGTAATCCAGCATATCAACAGAACCAAAGACAAGAACCACATGATTATCTCAATAGATGCAGAAAAGGCTTTTGACAAAATTCAACAGCCCTTCATGCTAAAAATGCTCAATAAATTCGGTATTGATGGAACGTACCTCAAAATAATAAGAGCTATTTATGACAAACCCACAGCTAATATCATACTGAATGGGCAAAAACTGGAAAAGTTCCCTTTGAAAACTGGCACAAGACAGGGATGCCCTCTCTCACCACTCCTATTCAACATAGTGTTGGAAGTTCTGGCTAGGGCAATCAGGCAAGAGAAAGAAATCAAGGGTATTCAGTTAGGAAAAGAAGAAGTCAAATTGTCCCCGTTTGCAGATGACATGATTGCATATTTAGAAATCCCCATTGTCTCAGCCCAAAATCTCCTTAAGCTGACAAGCAACTTCAGCAAAGTCTCAGGATACAAAATTAATGTGCAAAAATCACAAGCATTCTTACACATCAGTAACAGACAAACAGAGATCCAAATCATGAATGAACTTCCATTCACAATTGCTTCAAAGAGAATCAAATACCTAGGAATCCAACTTACAAGGGATGTAAAGGACCTCTTCAAGGAGAACTACAAACCACTGCTGAGTGAAATAAAGGAGGACACAAACAAATGGAAGAACATACCATAATCATGGATAGGAAGAATCAATATCGTGAGAATGGCCGTGCTGCCCAAGGTCATTTATAGATTCAATGCCATCCCCATCAAGCTACCAATGAGTTTCTTCACAGAATTGGAAAAAACTGCTTTAAAGTTCATCTGTAACCAAAAAAGACCCCGCATTGCCAAGACAATCCTAAGTCAAAAGGACAAAGCTGGAGGCGTCACGCTACCTGACTTCAAACTATACTACAAGGCTACAGTAACCAAAACAGCATGGTACTGGTACCAAGACAGAGATATAGACCGATGGAACACAACAGAGTCCTCAGAAATAATATCACACATCTACAGCCATCTGATCTTTGACAAACCTGAGAGAAACAAGAAATGGGGAAAGGATTCCCTATTTAATAAATGGTGCTGGGAAAATTGGCTAGCCATAAGTAGAAAGCTGAAACTGGATCCTTTCCTTACCCCTTATATGAAAATTAATTCAAGATGGATTAGAGACTTAAATGTTAGACCTAATACCATAAAAACCCTAGAGGAAAACCTAGGTAATACCATTCAGGACATAGGCATGGGCAAGGACTTCATATCTAAAACACCAAAAGCAACGGCAACAAAAGCCAAAATTGACAAATGGGATCTAATTAAACTAAAGAGCTTCTGCACAGCAAAAGAAACTACCATCAGAGTGAACAGGCAACCCACAGAATGGGAGAAAATTTTTGCAATCTACTTATCAGATAAAGGGCTAATATCCAGAACCTACAAAGAACTCAAACAAATTTACAAGAAAAAAGCAAACAACCCCATCAAAAAGTGGGGAAAGGATATGAACAGACATTTCTCAAAAGAAGACATTCATATGGCCAACAGACACATGAAAAAATGCTCATCATCATTGGCCATCAGAGAAATGCAAATCAAAACCACAATGAGATATCATCTCACACCAGTTCGCATGGCAATCATTAATGGGTGCTGACGAGTTGATGGGTGCAGCACACCAACATGGCACAAGTATACATATGTAACAAACCTGCACGTTATGCACATGTACCCTAGAACTTAAAGTATAATAATAATAATAATAATAATAATAATAATAATAATAATAAAAGAAATTTTAAAAAAGTCAGGAAACAACAGGTGCTGGAGAGGATGTGGAGAAATGGGAACACTTTTACACTGTTGGTGGTATTGTAAACTAGTTCAAACATTATGGAAAAGAGTATGGCAATTCCTCAAGGATCTAGAACTAGAAGTACCATATGACCCAGCCATCCCATTACTGGGTATATACCCAAAGGATTATAAATCATGCTGCTATAAAGACACATGCACACGTATGTTTATTGCGGCACTGTTCACAATAGCAAAGACTTGGAATCAACCCAAATGTCCATCAGTGACAGACTGGATTAAGAAAATGTGGCACATATACACCATGGAATACTATGCAGCCATAAAAAGGATGAGTTTCGTCCTTTGTAGGGACATGGATGCAGCTGGAAACCATCATTCTTAGCAACCTATCACAAGAACAGAAAACCAAACACCGCATGTTCTCACTCATAGGTGGGAACTGAACAGTGAGCTCACTTGGACTCGGGAAGGGGAACATCACACACCGGGGCCTATCATGGGGAAGGGGGAGGGAGGAGGGATTGCATTGGGAATTTTACCTGATGTAAATGATGAGTTGATGGGTGCTGACGAGCTGATGGGTGCAGCACACCAACACGGCACAAGTATACATATGTAACAAACCTGCACGTTATGCACATGTACCCTAGAACTTAAAGTATAATAATAATAAAATTTTAAAAAAAGAAAATTTAAAAAGATGTAAAAGGAAAGGCTTTCAGTTTTTCCCCATTAAGTATGGTACTAACTGTTGGTCTGTCATACATGGCTTTTATTATGCTGAGTTGTTTCCTCTATCTCCAGTCTTTGAAGCCTTTTTTATTGTGAAACGAGGTTGGAATTTTTCAAATGTTTTTTCAACATATTGAAATGATCGTGTTGTTTTTGTCCTTCATTCTGTATCAGATTGATTGATTTGTGTATGTTGAATGATCCTTGCATCCTGGGGATAAATCTCACTGAATAATTTGTTTTATGTATTGTTGAATTCAGTTTGCTAGTAATGTCTCATTTTTCATCTCTGACTTCATTTATTAGATCTTCTCTTTTTCTTAGTCCAGGTAAAGGTTTGTCAATTTTGTTTAACTTTTCAAAAAATAAACTATTTTTTTCATTTATGTTTTGTGTGTTTTCTTTCTTTCTTTTTTTTCTTTTCTTTTTTTTTTTTTTTTTTTTTTTTTTTT
>NW_022299905.1:0-4413 GCF_002776525.5 Piliocolobus tephrosceles
TCCCCCGACCCCCTCCCCACAATAGGATCCAGTGTGTGATGCTCCCCTTCCTGTGTCCAAGTGATCTCATTGTTCAATTCCCACCTATGAGTGAGAACATGCGGTGTTTGGTTTTCTGTTCTTGTGATAGTTTTCTGAGAATGATGGTTTCCAGCTGCATCCATCTCCCTACAGAGGAGACAAACTCATCCTTTTTTATGGCTGCATAGTATTCCATGGTGTATATGTGCCACATTTTCTTAATCCAGTCTGTCACTGATGGACATTTGGGTTGATTCCAAGTCTTTGCTCTTGTGAATAGTGCCACAATAAACGTACGTGTGCATGTGTCTTTATAGCAGCATAACTTATAATCTTTAGGGTATATCCCCATTGTGGGATGGCTGGGTCAAATGGTATTTCTAGTTCTAGATCCTTGAGGAATCGTCACACTGTTTTCCACAATGGCTGAACTAGTTTACAGTCCCACCAAGAGTGTAAAAGTCTCCCTATTTCTCCACATCCTCTCCAACACCTGTTGTTTCCTGATTTTTTAATGATTGCCATTCTAACTGGTGTGAGATGGTATCTCATTGTGGTTTTGATTTGGATTTCTCTGATGGCGAGGGATGATGAGCATTTTTTCATGTGTCTGTTGGCTGTATGAATGTCTTCTTTTGAGAAATGTCTGTTCATATCCTTTGCCCACTTTTGGATGGGGTTGTTTGTTTTTTTCTTGTATATTTGTTTGAGTTCTTTGTAGATTCTGGAAACTAGCCCTTTGTCAGATGAGTAGATTGCAAAAATTTTCTCCCATTCTGTAGGTTGCCTGTTCACTCTGATGGTAGTTTCCTTTCCTCTGATGTGCAGAAGCTCTTTCGTTTAATTAGATCCCATTTGTCAATTTTGGCTTCTGTTGCCATTGCTTTTGGTGTTTTAGACATGAAGTCCTTGCCCATGCCTATGTCCTGAATGGTATTGCCTAGGTTTTCTTCCAGGGTTTTTATGGTTCTAGGTCTAATATTTAAGTCTCTAATCCATCTTGAATTAATTGTCATATAAGGAGTAAGGAAAGGATCGAGTTTCAGCTTTCTACTTATGGCTAGCCCATTTTCCCAGCACCACTTATTAAATAGGGAATCCTTTCCCCATTTCTTGTTTTTGTCAGGTTTGTCAAACATCAGATGGCTGTCAATGTGTGGTATTATTTCTGAGGGCTCTGTTCTGATCCATTGGTCTATATCTCTGTTTTGGTACCAGTACCATGCTGTTTTGGTTACTGTAGCCTTGTAGTATAGTTTGATGTCAGGTAGCATGATGCCTCCAGCTTTGTTCTTTTGACTTAGGATTGTCTTGGCAATGTGGGGTCTTTTTTGGTTCCATATGAACTTTAAAGCAGTTTTTTTCAATTCTGTGAAGAAAGTCATTGGTAGCTTAATGGGGATGGCATTGAATCTATAAATTACCTTGGGCAGTATGGCCATTTTCACAATATTGATTCTTCCTATCCATGAACATGGTATTTTCATCCATTTGTTTGTGTTCTCTTTTATTTCACTGAGCAGTGGTTTATAGTTCTCCTTGAAGAGGTCCTTCACATCCCTTGTAAGTTGGATTCCTAGGTATTTTATTCTCTTTGAAGCTATTGTGAATGGGAGTTCATTCATGATTTGGCTCTCTGTTTGTCTGTTACTGGTGTATAAGAATGCTTGTGATTTTTGCACATTGATTTTGTATCCTGAGACTTTGCTGAAGTTGCTTATCAGCTTAAGGAGATTTTGGGCTGAGACAATGGGGTTTTTTAAATATACAATCATGTCATCTGCAAACACGGACAATTTGACTTCTTTCTTTCCTAACTGAATACTCTTGATTTCTTTCTCTTGCCTGATTGCCCTAGCCAGAACTTCCAACACTATGTTGAATAGGAGTGGTGAGAGAGGGCATCCTTGTCTTGTGCCAGTTTTTAAGGGGAATGCTTCCAGTTTTTGCCCATTCGGTATGATATTGGCTGTGGGTTTGTCATAAATAGCTCTTATTATTTTGAGATACATTCCATCAATACCGAATTTACTGAGAGTTTTTAGCATGAAGGGCTGTTGAATTTTGTCAAAGGTCTTTTCTGCATCTATTGAGATAACCATGTGGTTTTTGTCTTTGGTTCTGTTTATATGCTGGATGACATTTATTGATTTGCGTATATTGAACCAGCCTTGCATCCCAGTGATGAAGCCCACTTGATCATAGTGGATAAACTTTTTGATGTGCTGCTGGATTCGGTTTGCCAATATTTTATTGAGGATTTTTGCATTGATGTTCATCAGGGATATCGGTCTAAAATTCTCTTTTTTTGTTGTATCTCTGTCAGGCTTTGGTATCAGGATGATATTGGCCTCGTAAAATGAGTTAGGGAGGATTCCCTCTTTTTCTATTCATTTGAATAGTTTCAGAAGGAATGGTACCAACTCCTCCTTATACCTCTGGTAGAATTTGGCTGTGAATCCGTCTGGTCCTGGACATTTTTTGGTTGGTAGGCTATGAATTATTGCCTGAATTTCAGAGCCTGCTATTGGTCTATTCAGGGATTCAACTTCTTCCTGGTTTAGTCTTGGGAGAGTGTAAGTGTCCAGGAAATTATCCATTTTTTCTAGGTTTTCTAGTTTATTTTCATAGAGGTGTTTATAGTATTCTCTGATGGTAGTTTGTAGTTCTCTGGGGTCAGTGGTGATATCCCCTTTATCATTCTTTTATTGTGTCTATTTGATTCTTCTGTCTTTTCTTCTTTATTAGTCTTGCTAGCAGTCTATCAATTTTGTTGATCTTTTCAAAAAACCAGCTCCTGGATTCATTGATTTTTTGGAGAGTTTTTTGTGTCTGTATCTCCTTCAGTTCTGCTCTGATCTTCGTTATTTCTTGCCTTCTGCTAGCTTTTGAATGTGTTTGCTCTTGCTTCTCTAGTTTTTTTAATTGTGGTGTTAGGATGTCAATTTTAGATCTTTCCTGCTTTCTTTTGTGGGCATTTAGTGCTATAAATTTCCCTCTACACACTGCTTTAAATGCGTCCCAGAGATTCTGGTATATTGTATCTTTGTTCTCATTGGTTTCAAAGAACATCTTTATTTCTGCCTTCATTTCTTTATGTACCCAGTAGTCATTGAGGAGCAGGTTGTTCAGTTTCCATGTAGTTGAGCGGTTCTGATTGAGTTTCTTAGTCCTGAGTTTTAGTTTAATTGCACTGTGGTCTGAGAGACAGTTTGTTATAATTTCTGTTTTTTTTTACATTTGCTGAGGAGTGCTTTACTTCCAACTATGTGGTCAATTTTGGAATAAGTGTGATGTGGTGCTGAGAAGAATGTATATTCTGTTGATGTGGGGTGGAGAGTTCTATAGATGTCTATTAGGTCCACTTAGTGCAGAGTTGAGTTCAATTCCTGGATATCCTTGTTAACTTTCTGTCTCGTTGATCTGTCTAATGTTGACAGTGGCGTGTTAAAGTCTCCCATTATTATTGTATGGGAGTCTAAGTCTCTTTGTAAGTCTCTAAGGACTTGCTTTATGAATCTGGGTGCTTCTGTATTGGGTGCATATATATTTAGGATAGTTAGCTCTTCCTGATGAATTGATCCCTTTACCATTATGTAGTGGCCTTCTTTGTCTCTTTTGATCTTTGATGGTTTAAAGTCTGTTTTATCCTGCTTGAAAGTTCATATGGAACCAAAAAAGAGCCCGCATTGCCAAGACAATCCTAAGTCAAAAGGACAAAGCCGGAGGCGTCACGCTACCTGACTTCAAACTATACTACAAGGCTACAGTAACCAAAACAGCATGGTACTGGTACCAAAACAGAGATATAGACCAATGGAACAGAACAGAGTCCTCAGAAATAATGCCACACATCTACAACCATCTGATCTTTGACAAACCTGACAAAAACAAGAAATGGGGAAAGGATTCCCTATTTAATAAATGGTGCTGGGAAAATTGGCTAGCCATAAGTAGAAAGCTGAAACTGGATCCTTTCCTTACTCCTTATACGAAGATTAATTCAAGATGGATTAGAGACTTAAATGTTAGACCTAATACCATAAAAACCCTAGAAGAAAATCTAGGTAGTACCATTCAGGACATAGGCATGGGCAAGGACTTCATGTCTAAAACACCAAAAGCAACGGCAGCAAAAGCCAAAATTGACAAATGGGATCTCATTAAACTAAAGAGCTTCTGCACAGCAAAAGAAACTACCATCAGAGTGAACAGGCAACCTACAGAATGGGAGAAAATTTTTGCAATCTACTCATCTGACAAAGGGCTAATTTCCAGAATCTACAAAGAACTCAAACAAATATACAAGAAAAAAACAAACAACCCCATCAAAAAGTGGGCAAAGGATATGAACAGACATTTCTCAAAAGAAGACATTCATACAGCCAACAT
>NW_022299906.1:0-1356 GCF_002776525.5 Piliocolobus tephrosceles
GTGAATATGTTCATAGGATGCATTGCTAGAAATGGAATTGTGGGATCCAGGGTTCTGCACATTTTAAATGTTGATGGGTGTTGCTGGATTCCCTTCCATTAGGGCCATAGCGTTATCTCATTGTCAATGTGTAAGGGCGCCTATTTCTATTTCCTTGCCAATAGTTTCTTCTCAGCTGTTTTGTTTGACATCACACACACACAAATAGCCCCCTTGTTCCAAAACATGGACATTTTACATTTCTACTTAAAGTGTGCACACACTGACTGAAGCTCTGTGTTGCAGTGATGTGTGCTCCTAGGATTGTGGCTCTGTTTCGAATTTGCTAGCCAGGCTATGGCTTTCCAGTGAGGTATTTTTTGTTTTGTTCATGTTGTTGCCATTGGGCCGGGGTAACCTGTGTGAATTTCCCTCCACTGCCCAGCCAGATTTCCTTTCTGGTGGACGGGCTTAGTGTTTCATCCGGCAGCCCTGTTGCCTGGTGATCTGGGCTGAGCGGCTCCATGAGAAGATGCACCCATCTTCTCCAATAGTGCATCTTTTCACAGCAAGCAAAACATTTTCGCCACGTTTCTAGGGGGACAGGCACTAACTCTTTTCTGGGCATCAGGAGACCTGGCTTTGTTCTGGTTCAAGCAACAGCTGGTGAGTTACCAAAGACAAGTCGCATCTGGCCCCTGGTCCTTTGCTTTATAAGTAGAATCACAGTCCGAGTGGGCATCACTGCCCTGGTCTCTATGCAGTGCTGAGTGTTGTGGGGATGTTGGCTAAATTCAGGGTGCATTTCCACCACTAGGGGATTACAGGCCAGCCAAAGACACAGGAGGAAAGCTAACAGCCCCGGGCAGGTGCACAGAACCGGAGGGGTTTGGAAGGGTGGTTCCAAGCTCCTTGGTGTGATTGATGTGATCACAATAAACATTTTATCTCTACGTCTTGGACCATTGGACCAAGAGAAGAGAGAGCTGGTGTTGAGTTGCAGTGAGAGGTGCGTGGTTCGTGTGCCTGCTGGGCCTGGCTTGGACTCAATTCCCTTGAGTCCTATTCCATTTTACCTTCTGTTTCCACCTTTTTCATGCTCCTCCTGCTTGTTTCTCCAGAAAAAATTGCAATAAATTCCTTTCAAAAACTTTACAAAAGCCATAGATGCTTATTGAAAATAGTTCAAATGATATGGAAGACAGAAAGAAAGTGAGTGGTTTACTGTTGTGTGTTTGGATGAATGTGTCTTTGGGGTAGTCACTATTAACACTGGGTGTATTTCCTTCCAGATCTTTTCCAGTGTACCTACAAATGTATATGTACACACTGTAAAAAACGAAATAGTACCTGATAAACATTGAGTCCCCCGACTCC
>NW_022299907.1:0-2456 GCF_002776525.5 Piliocolobus tephrosceles
TTATCATCAGTTCAAAACGACAGAGAAGCTTTCTGAGAAATTTTTTGTGACCTCTCAATTCATCTCACAGAGTTACAGTTTATTCCTCAGGAATCAGTTTGCTAACCCTCTTTTCGTGGAACCTACACAGTGATATTTGGGAGCCAATTCGGGCCCATTGTGAAAAAGCAAGTATCCTCAGAGAACAACTAGAGAATAGCTTTCTGAGAGCTTGCTTTCTTAGGAGTGGCTTCATCACACAGAGTTCCACACTTCCCTTCTTGGAACAGTTTGCTAACAGTCTTGTCATGGATTCTGCAATGTGATATTTGGGAGCTCATTGACGGCTATGGTGAGAAAGGATATATCCTCAGACAGACTGGAATGAATCCTTGTGAAAATCTGCACTGCGATGTGTGAATGCAACTCACAGAGGTACACGTTTCTCTTCGGCCAACAGTTTGCTAACACAGTTTTCTGGAGATCTGCAATGGGATATTTCTTAATGCAGTGAGTCTAAAGGTGACAAAGGAAATATCCTAATATGAAACCTAGAAAGGAGCTTCCTTAGAAACTTCTTGTTGATGTGTGAATTCATCTCACAGAGTTACACTTATGTTTCCTGGAGCAGGTCATTAACCCTGTCTTTGAATAACCTAAGAAAAGTTACTTTGGATGGCTTTGAGGCCTACGCTCATAAGGGAAATATCATGAGTTGAAAACGAGAGAGAAACTTTCTGAGAAATTTCTTTGTGATCTCTAAATTCATCTCACAGTGTTACAAATTTTTCCTGAGGAAGCATTTTGCTAAGACTCTTTTCTTGGAATCTGCACAGTGATATTTGGGAGCCAATTCGGGCCCATAGTGAAAAAGCAAGTATCCTCAGAGAACAACTAGAGAATAGCTTTTTGAGAGGTTGCTTTCTGATGTGTGACTTCACCACACAGAGTTCCACCCTTCCCTTCTTGGATCAGTATGCTAACAGTCTTGTCGTGGATTCTGCAATGTGATATTTTGGAGCACATTGAAGGCTACGGTGAGAAAGGATATATCCTCAGACAGACACTGAAAAGAAGCCTTCTGAGAAACTGCACTGCGATGTGTGAATGCAACTCACAGAGTTACACGTTCCTCTTTGTCCAACAGTTTGCTCACACAGTTTTCTGGAAATCTGCAATGGTATATTATTAGCGCAGTGAAGCTAATGATGACAAAGAAAATGTCCCCCTATGAAAACTAGAAAGGAGCTTCCTTAGAAACTTCTTGCTGATGTGTGAATTCATCTCACAGAGTTACACTTATGTTTCGTGGAGCAGGCCATTAACACTGTCTTTGAAGAACCTAAGAAAGGTTACTTTGGATCGCATTGAGGCCTACGCCGATAAAGGAAATATCATGAGTTAAAAACGAGAGAGAAGCTTTCTGAGAAATATCTTTGTGATCTCTGACATCATCTCACAGAGTTACAAATTATTCCTCAGAAAGCAGTTTGCTAAGACTCTTTTCATGGAATCTGCACAGTGATATTTGGGAGCCAATTCGGGCCCCATTGTGAAAAAGTAAGTATCCTCAGAGAACAACTATAGAATAGGTTTTTGAGAGATTGCTTTCTGATATGTGACTCATCAGACAGAGTTCCACCCTTCCCTTCTTGGAACAGTTTGCTAACAGTCTTGTCGTGGATTCTGCAATATGATATCTAGAAGCTCATTGAGAGCTATGGTGAGAAAGGATATATCCTCAGACAGACACTGGAAAGAAGCCTTCTGAGAAACTGCCATGCGATGTGTGAATGCAATCCACAGAGTTACACGTTTCTCTTCAGCCAACAGTTTGCTAACACAGTTTTCTGGAAATCTGCAATGGGATATTTCTTTACGCAGTGAAGCTGAAGGTGACAAAGGAAATATCCTCATATGAAAACTAGAAAGGAGCTTCCTTAGAAACTTCTTGTTGATGTGTGATTTCATCTCACAGAGTTACACTTATGTTTCGTGGAGCAGGCCGTTAACCCTGTCTTTGAAGAAACTAAGAAAGGTTACTTTGGAACGCTTTGAGACCTACACTGATAAAGGAAATATCATGAGTTGAAAACGAGAGAGATGCTTTCTGAGAAATTTCTTTGTGATCTCTGAATTCATCTCACAGAGTTACAACTTATTCCTCAGGAAGCAGTTTGCTATCACTCTTTTCGTGGAATGTGCACAGTGATATTTGGGAGCCAATTCGGCCCATTGGGAAAAAGCAAGTATCCTCAGAGAAAACTAGAGAATAGCTTTCTGAGAGATTGCTTTCTGATGTGTGGCTTCATCACACAGAGTTCCACCCTTCCCTTCTAGGAACAGATTGCTAAGCGACTTGTCGTGGATTCTGCAATGTGATATTTGGGAGCTCATTGAGGCCTACGGTGAAAAAGGATGTATTCTCAGACAGACACTGGAAAGAAGCCTTCTGAGAAATTGCATTGCGATGTGTG
>NW_022299908.1:0-1776 GCF_002776525.5 Piliocolobus tephrosceles
TTTTACATTTGCTGAGGAGTGCTTTACTTCCAATTATGTGGTCAATTTTGGAATAAGTGTGATGTGGTGCTGAGAAGAATGTATATTCTGTTGACTTGGGGTGGAGAGTTCTATAGATGTCTATTAGGTCCGCTTGGTGCAGAGATGAGTTCAATTCCTGGATATCCTTGTTAACTTTCTGTCTCGTTGATCTGTCTAATGTTGACAGTGGAGTGTTGAAGTCTCCCATTATTATTGTATGGGAGTCTAAGTCTCTTTGTAAGTCTCTAAGGACTTGCTTTATGAATCTGGGTGCTCCTGTATTGGACGCATATATATTTGGGATAGTTAGCTCTTCCTGTTGAATTGATCCCTTTACCATTATGTAATGGCCTTCTTTGTCTCTTTTGATCTTTGATGGTTTAAAGTGTGTTTTATCAGAGACTAGTATTGCAACCCCTGCTTTTTTTTTGTTCTCCATTTGCTTGTAGATCTTCCTCCATCCCTTTATTTTGAGCCTATGTATGTCTCTGCATGTGAGATGGGTCTCCTGGATACAGCAGACTGATGGGTTTTGACTCTTTATCCCGTTTGCCAGTTTGTGCCTTTTAATTGGAGCATTTAGTCCATTAACATTTAAGGTTAATATTGTTATGTGTGAACTTGATCCTGCCATTATGATATTAACTGGTTATTTTGCTCATTAGTTGATGCAGTTTCCTCCTAGCCTCGATGGTCTTTACATTTTGGCATGTTTTTGCAATGGCTGGTACCGGTTGTTCCTTTCCATGTTTAGGGCTTCCTTCAGGGTCTCTTGTAAGGCAGGCCTGGTGGTGACAAAATCTCTAAGCATCTGCTTATCTGTAAAAAATTTTATTTCTCCTTCATTTATGAAACTTAGTTTGGCTGGATATGAAATTCTGGGTTTAAAATTCTTTTCTTTAAGAACGTTGAATATTGGCCCCCACTCTCTTCTGGCTTGTAGAGTTTCTGCCGAGAGGTCTGCTGTTAGTCTGATGGGCTTCCCTTTGTGGGTAACCCGACCTTTCTCTCTGGCTGCCCTTAAGATTTTTTCCTTCATTTCAACTTTGTTGAATCTGGCAATTATGTGTCTTGGAGTTGCTCTTCTCGACGAGTATCTTTGTGGCGTTCTCTGTATTACTTGAATTTGAATGTTGGCCTGCCCTACTAGGTTGGGGAAGTTCTCCTGGATGATATCCTGAAGAGTGTTTTCCAACTTGGTTCCATTCTCGCCCTCACTTTCAGGCACCCCAATCAGACGTAGATTTGGTCTTTTTACATAATCCCATACTTCTTGCAGGCTTTGTTCATTTCTTTTTCTTCTTTTTTCTTTTGGTTTCTCTTCTCGCTTCCTTTCATTCATTTGATCCTCAATCGCTGATACTCTTTCTTCCAGTTGATCGTGTCGGTTACTGAAGCTTGTGCATTTGTCACGTATTTCTCGTGTCATGGTTTTCATCTCTGTCATTTCGTTCATGACCTTCTCTGCATTAATTAGTCTAGCTGTCAATTCTTCCACTCTTTTTTCAAGATTTTTAGTTTCTTTGCGCTGGGTACGTAATTCCTCCTTTAGCTCTGAGAAGTTTGATGGACTGAGCCTTCTTCTCTCATCTTGTCAAAGTCATTCTCTGACCAGCTTTGATCCGTTGCTGGCGATGAGCTGCGCTCCTTTGCAGGGGGAGATGCGCTCTTATTTTTTGAATTTCCAGCTTTTCTGCCCTGCTTCTTTCCCATCTTCGTGGTTTTATCTGCCTCTGGTCTTTGATGATGGTGACG
>NW_022299909.1:0-1358 GCF_002776525.5 Piliocolobus tephrosceles
TGCAGAGGCTATACACAGGTGTGATCACAGCACACTACAACCTCAAACTCCTGTGCTCAAGCAATCCCCCTGCTTCAGTCTCCTGAGTAGATGAGACCACAGGTGTGTGTCAGCAACCCAGCTCTCTAACATTGTTTAAATGAACATTTTTAAGCATACAGAAAAGTCGGGACCTTATTCTTTTTAAGAGTTGCATAGGTCCATTCCAAGATGGCCAAATAGGAACAGCTCCAGTCTGCAGCTCCCAGCATGATCAACGCAGAAGACGGGTAATTTCTGCATTTCCAACTGAGCCTCCACTCTTGATACCCAGGCAAACAGGGTCTGGAGTGGACCTCCAGCAAACTCCAACAGACCTGCAGCTGAGGGACCTGATTGTTAGAAGGAAAACTAACAAACAAAAAGGAATAGCATCAATATCAACAAAAAGGACATCCGCACCAAAACTCCATCTGCAGGTAACCAACATCAGAGACCAAAGGTAGATAAAACCACAAAGGTGGGGAGAAACCAGAACAGAAAAGCTGAAAATTCTAAAAACCACAGCACCTCTTCTCCTCCAAAGGATCGCAGCTCCTCGCCAGCAATGGAACAAAGCTGGACAGAGAATGACTTTGATGAGTTGACAGAAGTAGGCTTCAGAAGGTTGGTAATAACAAACTTCTCTGAGCTGAAGGAGGATGTTCAAACCCATTGCAAGGAAGCTAAAAACTTTGAAAAAAGATTAGATAATGGCTAACTAGAAAAACAGTGTAGAAAAGACCTTAAATGACCTGATGGAGCTGAAAACCATGGCACAAGAACTATGTGATGCATGCACAAGCTTCAATAGCTGATTCGATCAAGTGGAAGAAAGGGTATCAGTGATTGAAGATCAAATTACGAAAAAAAGCAAGAAGAGAAGATTAGAGAAAAAAGAGTAAAAAGAAATGAACAAAGCCTCCAAGAAATATGGGACTATGTGAAAAGACCACATCTACGTCTGATTGTTGTACCTGAAAGTGACAGAGAGAATGGAACCAAGTTGGAAAACACTCTTCAGGATATTATCCAGTAGAGCTTCCCCAATCTAGCAAGGTAGGCCAACATTCAAATTCAGGAAATACAGAGAACGCCACAAAGATACTCCTCGAGAAGAGCAACCCCAAGACACATAATTGTCAGATTCACCAAGGTTGAAATGATGGAAAAAATGTTAAGGGCAGCCAGAGAGAAAGGTCGGGTTACCCACAAAGGGAAGCCCATCAGAGTAACAGTGGATCCCCGGCAGAAACTCTACGCCCCAGAAGAGAGTGGGGGCCAATATTCAACATTCTTAAAGAAAAGAATTTTCAACCCAGCATTTTATATCCAGCCAA
>NW_022299912.1:0-3096 GCF_002776525.5 Piliocolobus tephrosceles
CATTTATATCAGGTATAACTCCCAATGCGATCCCTCCCCCCTCCCCCGCCATGATGGGCCCCGATGTGTGATGTTCCCCTTCCCGAGTCCAAGTGCTGTCATTGTTCAGTTCCCACCTATGAGTGAGACAATGCGGTGTTTGGTTTTATCTTCTTCTGATAGTTTGCTAAGAATGATAGTTTCCAGCTGCATCCATGTCCCTACAAAGGACGCAAACTCATCCTTTTTTATGGCTGCATAATATTCCACGGTGCATATGTGCCACATTTTCTTAATCCAGTCTGTCACAGATGGACATTTGGGTTGATTCCAAGACTTGGCTATTGTGAATAGTGCCACAATAAACATATGTGTGCCTGTGTCTTTATAGCAGGATGATTTATAATCCTTTGGGTGTATACCCAGTAGTGGGATGGCTGGGTCATATAGTACATCTAGATCTAGATCCTTGAGGAATCGCCATACTGTTTTCCATAATGGTTGAACTAGTTTACATTCCCACCAACAGTGTAAAAGTGTTCCTATTTCTCCACATCCTCTCCAACACCTGTTGTTTCCTGACTTTTGAATGATTGCCATTCTAACTGGTGTGAGATGGTATCTCATTGTGGTTTTGATTTGCATTTCTCTGATGGCCAGTGATGATGAGCATTTTCTCATGTGTCTGTTGGCTGTATGAAGGTCACCTTTTGAGAAATGTCTGTTCATATCCTTTGCCCACTTTTTCATGGGGTTGTTTGCTTTTTTCTTGTAAATTTGTTTGAGTTCTTTGTAGATTCTGGATATTAGCCCTTTGTCAGATGAGTAGATTGCAAAAATTTTCTCCCATTCTGTAGGTTGCCTGTTCACTCTGATGGTAGTTTCTTTTGCTGTGCAGAAGCTCTTTAGTTTAATCATATCTGATTTGTCAATTTTGGCTTTCTCTGCCATTGCTTTTGGTATTTTAGACATGAAGTCCTTGCCCATGCCTATGTCCTGAAAGGTACCACTTAGGTTTTCTTCTAGGGTTGTTATGGTATTAGGTCTAACATTTAAGTCTCTAATCCATCTTGAATTAATTTTCATATAAGGAGTAAGGAAAGGATCCAGTTTCAGCTTTCTACTTATGGCTAGCCAATTTTCCCAGCACCATTTATTAAATAGGGAGTCCTTTCCCCATTTCTTGTTTCTCTCAGAAGATCTCTTGTCAAAGATCAGATGGCTGTAGATGTGTGGTATTATTTCTGAGGACTCTGTTCTGTTCCATTGGTCTATATCTCTGTTTTGGTACCAGTACCATGCTGTTTTTGTTACTGTAGCCTTGTATTATAGTTTGAAGTCACATAGCGTGATGCCTCCAGCTTTGTTCTTTTGACTTAGGATTGTCTTGGCAATGCAGGCTCTTTTTTGGTTCCATATGAACTTTAAAGCAGTTTTTTCCAATTCTGTGAAGAAACTCATTGGTAGCTTCATGGGGATGGCATTGAATCTATAAATAACTTTGGGTAGTATGGCCATTTTCATGATATTGATTTTCCTATCCATGAGCATGGTATGTTCTTCCATTGGTTAGTGTCCTCTTTGATTTCACTGAGCAGTGGTTTGTAGTTCTCCTTGAAGAGGTCCTTTACATCCCTTGTAAGTTGGATTCCTAGGTATTTTATTCTCTCTGAAGCAATTGTGAATGGAAGTTCATTCCTGATTTGGCTCTCTATTTGTCTGTTACTGGTGTATAAGAATGCTTGTGATTTTTTGCACATTAATTTTGTATCCTGAGACTTTGCTGAAGTTGCTTATCAGCTTAAGGAGATTTGAGGCTGAGACAATGGGGTTTTCTAAATATACAAACATGTCATCTGCAAACAAGGACAATTTGACTTCTTCTTTTCCTAACTGAATACCCTTGATTTCTTTCTCTTGCCTGATTGCCCTAGCCAGAACTTCCAACACTATGTTGAATAGGAGTGGTGAGAGAGGGCATCCCTGTCTTGTGCCAGTTTTCAAAGGGAACTTTTCCAGGTTTTGCCCATTCAGTATGATATTGGCTGTGGGTTTGTCATAAATAGCTCTTATTATTTTGAGGTACGTTCCATCAATACCGAATTTATTGAGCATTTTTAGCATGAAGGGCTGTTGAATTTTGTCAAAAGCCTTTTCTGCATCTATTGAGATAATCATGTGGTTCTTGTCTTTGGTTCTGTTTATATGCTGGATTACATTTATTGATTTGCGAATGTTGAACCAGCCTTGCATCCCAGGGATGAAGCCCACTTGATCATGGTGGATAAGCTTTTTGATGTGCTGCTGGATCCGTTTTGCCAGTATTTTATTGAGGATTTTTGCATTGATGTTCATCAGGGATATTGGTCTAAAATTCTCTTTTTTTGTTGTGTCTCTGCCAGGCTTTGGTATCAGGATGATGTGGCCTCATAAAATGAGTTAGGGAGGATTCCCACTTTTTCTATTGATTGGAATAGTTTCAGAAGGAATGGTACCAGCTCCTCTTTGTACCTCTGGTAGAATTCAGCTGTGAATCCATCTGGTCCTGGACTTTTTTTGGTTGGTAGGCTATTAATTATTGCCTCAATTTCGGAGCCTGCTATTGGTCTATTCAGGGATTCAACTTCTTCCTAGTTTAGTCTTGGAAGAGTGCAAGTGTCCAGGAAATTATCCATTTCTATTGATTTTCTAGTTCATTTGCGTAGAGGTGTTTATAGTATTCTCTGATGGTAGTTTGTATTTCTGTGGGGTCGGTGGTGATATCCCCTTTATCATTTTTAATTGCGTCTATTTTATTCTTCTCTCTTTTCTTCTTTATTAGTCTTGCTAGCGGTCTGTCAATTTTGTTGATCTTTTCAAAAAAACAACTCCTGGATTCATTGATTTTTTGGAGGGTTTTTGTGTCTCTATCTCCTTCAGTTCTGCTCTGATCTTAGTTATTTCTTGCCTTCTGCTAGCTTTTGAATGTGTTTGCTCTTGCTTCTCCAGTTCTTTTAATTGTGATGTTAGAGTGTCAATTTTAGATCTTTCCAGCTTTCTCTTGTGGGCATTTAGTGCTATAAATTTCCCTCTACACACTGCTTTAAATGTGTCCCAGAGATTCTGGTATGTTGTATC